>NC_133345.1:40427552-40727552 GCF_030506205.2 Paramisgurnus dabryanus | reverse complement strand
TCAATCAGGGTCATTAATCAAAAGGAGAGGCAACTGCTGACAGGCTGGGAGCTCCGCATGCTGCCGCAGCAGAAGAGTTGAGCGCCGGAAATTGTGAAATTACCTTAAACGTCAAGCCGTGGAAGAAAATGCGATGCTGTCAGTGACAGGCGCCAAGACGATACAACCTGGTTGTAAGATTGCACGATGTTACAATAAATCTGCGAAGAGGGACTGCTGTGTTTACGCGCATGAGTTATTTGTTTGTTAATCAAGGGCTTTTGTCGTACAGAGACTCACGTGTAGTGCTCTGTAAATAATTGAATGCAAATACGGTCTGTGCAAAGTGACATTGTTGGCATGAATTAACAAACAGTTTCTTTACAGTGTTGATCTTTGAAAACTGCTCATTGCTTGAGGAGCCAAAATTAAAAACTATTATTCATATATTCATACTTCATCAAAGGAAATTAAATAAACTAAACTTTAACAGCCAATAACAAATCACTGTAGCAAAAGCACCAGAAAGAAACAAACTTTGAAAAAGTAAACCATATAAAAATGACAAACAACTTTCAAGTTTTAAAGTGCACCTATTTCATTGCTAAAAAAAAAATATTTTGTGTATTTGGTATAATACAATGTGTTTGCGTGGTTTATGGTTAAAAATAGTGCTGGGAAAAGATTAATCGCGATTAATCGGATACAAAATAAAAGTGTTTTTTGCATAATATATGAGTGTGTACTGTTATGTATATATAAATAAACAAACACATTCATGTATGTATTTAAGAAACATTTATCATGTGTATATATATTTATTTATATTTTTAGATATTCTATATTACATATACATTTTAAAAAAGTATATATAAATTAAAAAATCTGAAATGACTATATGTATGTGTGTGTGGTTAAATATACATAATAATTAGTACACACACACATATTATGCAAAAAATCACTTTTTTTTAATGCGATTAATCGCAATTAATCTTTTCCCAGCACTAGTTAAAAAACACATTATTTTCCACATACCGTACATTTTTGTAGCTCCAGATTTCATTCTCTTCCTGAAACGCACAGATTTTGTACAAATCTCATTTATTTGAAACACTCTGTGTCCCTGATTGGCAGGACAATCTGTACGTTGCGATTGGCCTGAATACCTCTGATGTCAGCAGGAAATGTGACGCTCCTTACCATGTTTGAAAAATTCGCTCACAATGCAATGCTAACAGGAGTTAACTTACAGGCTGTGAGCTGAAGAGGGAGGAATTATGATAATGTCGGTCTTGGCTGCATCACCAATCCCAGGAAGTAAACTGTTGCCTCCATGAAGTAAACTGTTGCTCACTCTTGCTCTCGCCTTTTCTCTCGCACTCTCTCTCTCTCTCGCACTCTCTCTCGCTCTCTCTCTCTCTCTCGCTCTCTCTCTCTCTCTCTCTCTCTCTCTCTCTCTCACCCTCTCGACTACAGGGGATACAGCTGCGGCCAAATCTTGCGAGATGTTGGGTTTAGGGTTAGGTTTGGAGGTAGGATTAGAATGAAAACAGTGCTCATCGGGCGAGATTTGGCAAGATTTTGGCCATAGCTGCATACCTTCTAGCCACAACCTTAGTGGCTGCATCCAAAACCACCAACTTCACTACAGATATACAGTAGTAGGGAAAAAAGCAGTAGGCGAGGCGAGCAGTATGTCTGAAAAGTAGGGGGAAAAGTACCCTACTATGATTCAAAGTATGCATTCGATGGACACTTTACTATCCTGTGAGCCCAAGGGAGAGGAGTCACCAACAAAGAAGTAGATGTGTTGTCATATTCAAAAATATCGGAAAGCGGTAACACGTCTCTATAGGAAATTTATTAATTTGCACTTGTTCAACATGATACAAGTTAATGGCTGCCCTGTTGTTATGACAACGTATGTCACATAACGTATCAACATGGCGAATGTAGTATGTACCCTACCGCCTTAACTAGGTCGTAAAAAAAAATCGCTGCAAAAAAGGCCGTGAAGCGGGCAAGCGAAAACATTTACATTTAATTAACATTTAATTTATTAATAATCTAGTATGTGTTCATTTTCTGTCATAGTTACTTCAAAATTAAGTTTTATTTGAGTGTTTTAAATAGAAATATTTTAATTTTCCTCATAACGTGTACGCCCCACCCCTTTGATTGCCACGCCCTCCGGCCCCGCCCCCTGTCCAACCCTACCAGCTTAACTAACAAATTTTCTGCTGGAAACCCTGTATGTCCAAATTTCATTTACACTTCTCATATTCATACTATATAGAACATCATGTTTTAACAGTCAACAAGTAGGTAGGCCTACTTCATCTAATTAAGTACATACTGTCATAGTATGCGGTTTGACTGCAGGGTCTCTCTCTCTCTTTCTTCTTCTGGATCTAATTTGAATAAATGTGCTCATAACTAGTTTTGCAAGCATTTGAGGTCCAAAGCCTGATAAATGTATATTTGATAATTGACTTTAACCAGCATTACTACACTGGGTGTGATTTAATTTTGAAATGGTTTTACAGTTACTCAGTAAATGGATTTAAAGTGACAGTAAATATTTAGGCTAATTTATTAATATTCTCAACTACCAATAAAAGCAAAGAACTAATCAAAGTTTCCCCACATCTGCAAAATTTAGTAGACGTTTCCCCACATTTAGCATGAAAAATAAAGAATGTGCAATTTCCATTTAGGCTTTTACTAAAGAAGACACAGAAGAACGTTATCCGGTAGCATTCTCGTTCATCTCACTGTTGGGCTTTTATATCTGCTGTTTACAATACAGTCATTAAAGCAGTTGCAAGGAAGTCACACTTCTTGATCTTTCCCCAATCTGCCTCCTTTACGCCTCTCACTGAGCATGACAATTAAATCTGTGCTAAAGCCTCTTCACTGACTCATAATTTCTTTGCTCATTACATTGATGAATCAAACAGGACCCCTGGGACAGCGCGCCCACACAAGACCATTCACACAGGAGACCCGATAAAGCCTGTGATCACACACCTCAGCCAGGATGCTAAATAATGCATTGACGCCTGAGGAAATCTAATCAGGAGCTGCTTGGCTCGCAAATAAAAGATCCGCACGGGGAAGCTAATCAATGCGGTTTCTGCATGGTGCATTGATATCTCACCACAGTGCACGCACGTGCCTTATACAAAATAACGGAAGGATTTTGGATGATTATGGGGACGGTGAGCCTCTGGTGGTAGATGACGTAAATGCACCACTCCGAGGGCCAAAAGCATCCATCCACATCGATGGGCTTTAATAAACATGTGCAGACAAAATTCTGTCCTCTGTCAACTGAGCAAGTACTACGATGATTGCAAATGCTGATGGTTAATTCTCTCCAGTTATTACAGACCTGTCTGACTTTCACCGCATTCTGCCTAGAAATTAACGGTGATGAATACCATTCGGCTACACAGCGTGGGTTTGACGTGGAGTGTGTTTGTGCATTCTGTTCTTATTTGTACAGTAGATATGCATGCATGTGGGTGTACTGTAAGTGTGATCTCTGTGGTATTACAGTTCGGTTGAAATGTTTGACTGTGTGTTTGTGGATTAAACAGGCTATAGTTGTTTCCTTGCTGGTTATCATCCTAATTAAAGGGAACTGCTTTAAAAGACACTGCAGGCAACCGGGCTATACTGCAATTAGCCCAGCCTCATGCCGCTCGCCTTTTGCATGATTCCTCTTTAAATTATTTTTACCAAGCAAATTTTTACTGACTTCTCCTCTAGGCAACACAATTAGATTAATGCGTGTATTCACAGAGCAATCTGTCAGCCGTTATCCAATCACGAAAGATTTTCTTTGCTTCAGGGTCTGAGAGGGTCTCATCTGAACAAGAATGTTTATGTACAACACACTTAAATAGCTCCACTTCAGCCAGTCAATAGAACTAACCATTGCATAATCAAATAGACGGTATACTCATTTGTGATCTGCTGAACCTTTAGCGTAAAGAGTTGGATTCCTAGCTGAGTTACGTTATTACTTATAGGCTACACGGCTGGTTGCACTTAATTTTTTTAATTAAAAGTTTAATCAATTTGAAATTACAATTCATTTTAACCTTCTTGACTAGTGAGGAGTTACTATAAATTATAAAAATAAAGTTGAAATAACTAAAGCTTATTCAACTTTTTTTATTATTTATAGTAACTCCTCACTAGTCAAGAAAGTAGAAAGACTGACATGACACCTTCATAATCATGACATGACACATCTCATAAACATGAAGATTTTATGCACGTTTATGATAACTGTCACTAATGTCATTCGCTTAATTGTGTCATTTTAATGCAACAATGACATTGTTTGAGATGTCTTTGTTATGACAACTCGACATAAACCAATATATCATAACTTGTCATAAATCTGTCATAAACATGACCTAGCAGATTAATTATCAAACTTAAGAAACCACCTAGCTTTACAGGTTAACATTACATTAAACTGTCATTTGGTCGGTTTTTACATTGGCTGTCACGAGGCCATTATAATTGTGTCATTAATATTTTTCTGAGGTGATAAAAATTGAATTTGTCATTAAGTGTTAATACCCTGTCAAATAATTTTATAACAGCGTCATGAATATTCTTCGTTGGATAATGTTTTCTGCCAGGTGTTAGAGAATAAAATCAATCATCCAATAATAATACTAATTAAAATTGATTAAAGTTTATTTTTATTGCTTTCACCTGAAATTTAATGAAAACAGTACAATGGTGGGTTAAGCCAAACGGCCTTTGGTCCACATCGCTGCAAAAAACAGTTATTTACATTAAATAAATTGAATTAAATTTTTTTTTCTTTTATGTCAGAAAATTTCGGAACTCTCTGTTTGAGAAAAAACAAGTAATGCAAGTTGTCCGTTTTTATGTATTGTGCACATACATAAAGTTTATGATAGATTAGTTGTTGTTGTTTTTTCCGTGTCTGTTGCATTTTGTTAAGGTATTTAAAGTTATTTGACATAGTATTAACACTTAAGTTAAATTTGTACCACATGCAGTAGTTGAGGTCAAGAAAAATATTCATGACGCTGTTATAAAACTATATGACAGGGTATTGTCACTTAATGGCATGACTTTATTTTTATAATTTAAATTCCTCACAAGTCATGAAAGTTTAAATACATTGTAAATTCCAGTTAAAATTTAAAAATGTAAGTGCAACAAAGATTTTTTTACAGTGTAGTTCTGATTCCTGTGAATACAGACTAAGACAGCTGCATTAACACTACAGTGTGCTAACAAAACCATTTCCAAATGCTTTTGAGAACAACAAACAAGTCAGTCAAACCTTGAAAAAGTGGATTTTGCATAATATAGGAGCCCTTTAAATAACATTCTGGCTCTTTTTAGCAACACAATGTGATTGTATAGTGCCCTAATTTTAAAAAAGGGAACCTGCCATCAAAAATGAATCAATACAGTCTTTCTAGATAAAAAATGAAAAAGGAATGTAAAGAAACACATTCTTTTTTCATGTTTTGTGGGGACATTCCATATATGTAATGCATTTACAAACTGTATATTCTATTCTTTTCCACTAACCCAAACCATCACAGAAAACTTTCTGATACTTCACATTTACAAGAAACATCATTCTGTTTGATTTATAAGCTTGTTTCCACATGGAGACCTCAAAATGTCCCCACAAGGTCACAAATTTACTGGTATTCCTATCTTTGTGGGGACAATTGGTCCCCACAACATGATAATTACCAGGTACACACACACACACACACACACACACACACACACACACACGCACGCACGCACGCACGCACACATTGCACTTTATAAACTACCCTACAAAACTAAACCATGTTTTTGTGGTAAAAGTGTAGTAACCATATTTTTTGGGTGCATTGATTACTATTAGCAAAAGCATGGCTTTACCAGTAACCATGGTGTAACTATCTGCAAAATCATACCCAGTAGCTTGAAATATTAATATTGATATAAGCTTATCGTTGCAAAAAATCCTTGAAAATGAGAACAATAATGTAAAGATTTTCCACACTCATGTAAAGAAAAATTGCCAAATCGCAAACGGTTGCTTTGTTACTACACTTAGAATTTTTGCTTTTTTGAGGGGGGGTGGGTGGAAAAAAACGGGGATTCAGGTTAACAACTAAGAGATTGTCTGTGATGCTACATGCTAGCTCTGCTAATTGCATCGTTGCCTATTTCTGCAATCTCCTCCAGAGTTGTGCATGTAAATGAGATAGCTAAAGTGTTTGAAATCATTCTTCCTGCTTTGCGTCGACTAAACGCTCGGTATTTGCCATCATTATCGTCCCTATGTGCCCTGTATTTTGTGGCCGAATCTACTGGCTCCAATTAGACTGAAGTCTAATTACTTTCATTTAGCAAGGTATTAATTCAGAATTCACCCTCTCCCCACTCTCGTTAGTTCCGGCACGATCTATCAGACAGTATAATTACAGTCTATGTTTGGAGTAGAACGAGCGCCTTACAGTAAATACTGCCCTGTTTGACGTGGCCATACTCATTGACTGACATAAAGTATAATGTGATCGCTGTGACTTATAGTTCAATTTTGTTGTTTTATTTCCTCACTGGACATTTTTGTGATTTTGGCAGTTTTTACATCTGGGTTATAGATGGTTCGAGTGAACCGTATAGCCCTTTAAGGAATTGTAGGGAGGTCTGCTTTATTGTAGCCACATATGTCTCTCTGTTCCATCAGACCTTGAGAAATGCTGCAGGTCATCATCAGACGTCTGGCAGCTTTACAGATGTCACGTGCAGATAAATCTAGCCTGCTGTATGGCCCTTCAGGCTGTACGAGCTGTTGTCAAAGCAATGCAACAGATATGCTGCTCTGATTCTCTGTCTCTTGCTTTATTGGGATCAGGTAATTTACTTCTTTGTATTTTTGTTTAGGCATAATGTTTTGTACTTCCATATGCGATCAGGCCAATGCATCTATTTGTGTTAGGTTGTTGTTGTCGTCACTTTAGGCCGCATATTTTAACAATCAACAGAATGAGCTTGCACATACAATGCTTCCAGTTCACAGGGATTACAAACAATAAGGCAAAGATATTAATAATTATAATGATTGATATCGATAATTTAATATGATTAATGTAGAGATGGTTTTAGCAGCAACAACATCAACAAACGGCTTTTGTGGACTAAATGCGACTTCCTGTAGACTTCCACATAGAATCAATAACAACAGAATCCTTTTACGGTAGTTTATTTCTGAAAAATATATTAAATGCGTATCAACTATTACATTGAAATAATGTTACTGTGTAAAATTGATGTGTACAATGTTATTCTGCACTACTTCCTGAACTTCAGCCAGCTCCTTGTTTCCTGTCTGCCATTATTGGACAAACTGATTAACTGAGGTCAAACTGAGGTCAGGCACAGCTGGATTAATCAGTTTGTCCAATAATGGCAGACAGGAAACAAGGAGCTAACTGAAGTTCAGGAAGTAGTGCAGCTGGGCATAAAGCCTATTGTCGCCTGGCGTTGGGGTTAGAATTGGGTTTGGGTAGGGATGTCATTTCATGTAAATCTAACCCTAATCCGAAGCGAAAATGGTAAGATAATAGGACAAAACAGTTGAGTAACCAGAACCTAACCTGGTCGGGAGCAGGTTTTATTCCATAAACTCTGAGTTTCTGTCAGTTTCCTCCCCTTTTTAAATGATTAGCGTTGTTTAACTATCTCGTTAATTCATTTAGTACATTTATTCACTGCATAAGTTAGATTTTTATTATGTACACTATAAAACATTTTTAGCTGTCTTTAAGTTATAATCAAATTGCCAGTGCAAATCATTTTAACTTACCACTTTATATTTTTATATATACAATAAACTTTCAACTAAAAATTTTAAACAGTAAATTAAAATGACTTGTAAAGCTAATATGAAATACTTAGGGGCAGAGACTGTCTAAGTGACTAAAATTTCATGTGCTTTTATAGAGGATCCTGTCGATGATGATGTTGCATCCATTTGTAGGAAGTTAGATATATGTCCCGAGTGGATTTTGAGACATATCCATTTGCATTTATGTGAGTGGTAATATTATTATTTTTTGCAGTCATTTTAGATATATAAATATCCTTAAGTGACTAATATCAGCCTTTGTAGCTGTGCTCTTATATCTGAACAGTTGCCTTTACATTTCTTATGAATCTACTGATCCGAGCTCCTGGTCTAGTCTGTAGTGCTGTGCGTAGTGGTCAGGGCAGATGTACTATTGGCAACGTGAGTTTGAATACCGGCTTGGCATATTTCAGTTTTATTCATGACAAACATTTGTAAAGTTTGTAGCCTTTTATGTCTTAAACCTAATTTCAGCTGAGCTGCTGTCATATTCTTCTTGTCCATTGGATTGCATCTGCATGAAAATGAATACACTCTAAAAACAAACGGCGCTAAATAGCACTAAAAGTGGTTCTTGGCTCGTAATCATAGAGGAACCATTTTTAGTGCCATATAGGACCTATAAAGCACCTATGAAGAACCATACGGGGGTCATATAGTACCACTGTAGCACCACATATGGTTCTACATAGCACAATACGGTTCAACACAGGTACTTCATCAGTGCTATATGGCACTTAAAATGGTTCCTCTATGATTACGAGCCAAGAACCACTTTTAGTGCTATTCAGCACCATTTGTATTTAGAGTATATAAGGTGTAATAATGTACAATCCAGTTTATTTACTTCCGATATTTTAACCGTGATGAAGAATTATACGCATTTACTAGAGTAGCAATTTAAAATATGCTCGTAGTTGCTGTACACTTGCAGCAACACTTTCACTTTTAGTAGTAAAAAGGATTTAGACCTCTTTGTCATGTGCTGTTGCCATGGTGAATCGTAATATTTGGAGCTCCATTGATGATGGCTTTTCATAGTGGCTGTGCACGCGCTTAACTCAGAGTCAGCCTACTCAAAGTCGATTGAACTAACTCAGATCAGCTGTTCTGTATCCGAAAACTCAGTGTTTCCCATCCCAAAGTCAGTCAACTCAGAGTTTAAGTTTTAACTCAGAGTTGGTTGATCCTCCTTACTGAAACAGGCCTCAGATTAGCCACTAGCAAGACTGATAAATAAATACAGACATAAAGTTCACTTTAGTTCAAGCCCGTAACTGCGTATAATGAAACCCTCTATAGAAAGAAGCATATTTTAGCTTGATGTATTTACAGTACTTGATTCTGATTGGTCAATAGCTGTCCTTTATTTACCATAAAACACAGCTATTCACATACATCCAATGATTCTGTGTATCTGTGTATTTAACAGTGTAAACATGTGAAAATGTTCACTGTTGGTCAGGGACTATGTTTGAAGCAGAAGAAAGGCATTTAGAAATTTTCTTCATGAAAGTTGTTAGTCCAGTCTGTCATTATTTTCTCATCCTCATGGGGTTCTAAACCTGTATGAATTTCTTTTTTCTGATGAAAACAAAAAAGATGTTTTGATAAATGATGGCAAGCACGCAGCTGATTGTAACCATTGACTTCCATGGTAGGAAAAATAAATATTGAATTTACTGTGTGCTTACCATCATTTATCAAAATATCTTATTTTATGTTCATCAGATTTCATACAGGTTTACAACCACATGGAGATGAGAAAATGATCACAGAATTTTCATTTTTTGGGGAAATATCCCTTTAACATTAGTATTCCCTACTAAAAAATCCAGCTAAGACCAGCATAAGTTGGTGAGCAGGTTTTAGCTGGTCTCCCAGCTTGGTTTTAGCTGGTATTGCTGGTGTAGCAAGCTGGTCTAGCTGTGTTTTGGTCACTTTTTTAAGCTGGTCTAGCTGGACTTAGCTGGTCATGCTAAAAAGACCAGCGGACCCACCAGCTTGACCAGCTTAGACCAGCTACTGCCACCTTAAACCAGCTAAAACCAGCAACCAGCTTATGCTGGTCTTTCCTGGATTTTTAGTAGGGTTGTGTGGTAACTAGGGATTGGACGGTATGAAAATTTTAGATCATGATTATAGTGACCAAAGTTATTACAGTTATCAATATGATCATAGTTTTGTTAAAATGAGATGAAAATGTTTTTCATGTTTTTTAATAATGGTAATCAAACTCGGTTGTAATGATTTTTAAACTTTAAGAGATAAAACTAACCGTCAGGTCATTTTATCGTGGTTAATCGTGAACCCGGTAATCGTCCCATCCCTAGTGGTAACCATGGTCAGTTATTCCACATTACACCGACCACAGCCTCCCACACCTTATTGTTTAAATATGCTACTGTATCTAATAAGAATCATTGCTACACAACCCATGCAGGGAATAACACATCACCTCCAAATAAGGATAAATATCAAATGTAGTAATAAATAAAAACTAGATGTATATTAAAAAAATATAATAAAATTAATGTACAATATAATATAATAACAATATAATACAATACATTTTTTTAAATATAATAAAGTGAGTGAGTGAAGTGAGTATTTGCCAATGTATGTTAACCCATACTTGGAATGTGACCTCTGCATTTAACCCATCCAGTGAATAGTAAACACACGCACTGCAAGTTGTGAACACACAAACACACTACACTTTTACATAATATACACTTTACATAACAATACACTTTTATATAATATTTATATATTTATAAATTTTATATTTTTTTATTTATTCCTCAGATAAGCATTTATTTAGAGACAAACTGGATCTTAAACTATTATTATTATTATTATTATTATTACTACTACTACTACTAATATTACTATTATTATTATTATCACTGTTATTATTATTATTATCATCACTATCATTATTATTTTCAATTATTGTTATTATTAGTATTATTATTGCAAAAAACAAACAAAAAAAAAAAATCCGGATTAATCAGGTACAGCAAGTTAACCAGTACTACTTATATGTTTAATGTATCACTCCGCTGTCTCTTTTCCCATACCTGTATTAACATTACCAAAATAAGTCCCGCCAAAATATTTCAAATCAATGTCTGTCTAAATATTTACTCATGTGACAAGTAGTTGTATTATAAGCAGGACAACCGATCTCCAGCAAAATTGTTATCACAAAATGAACAGTCCAATATTAATATGAAAAATCAAAGAGTGAACAAATGCAATGGCAGATCAAACAAACAAAGGGGGGGAAATATTGTGTGTTATTAAGACGAAGAAGGCTAAAAAACCTTCAGAATGTTTTTATCTAATGTAACCACCAGGGGTCTCGTGTGCTCAGCTCGAGCTGTTAGAGAAGTTCAACTTTAGGAAAGTTTGCGCGGAAGTGAAGAGAGGGAAGAAAAACTTTCACAGAAAAACTTTCGGCGTCATGATGAGGATGATAGTGATGATGATGAACCGGATCAGCCAGACTCTCTGAGAAAACATTTTGCGTTGCGTTTACTGTTAAGACTTTGCTACAGATCTCATCATCATGGGATTGCCGACTCTGGAGTTCAGTGACTCTTTTTTGGACAGTCCGGACTTTAGAGAAAGACTCAAATGCCATGAAATCGAGCTGGACCGAACCAACAAGTTTATTAAAGAGTTGATCAAAGACGGAAACCAGCTGATCAATGCGCTTAAGAGTAAGTACACAACACATCAAACTACAACGTGCATCTCATAGCGCTATGAGTGTTGGTTTGTGTCTTAAAAACTAACGAGACGCCTAAGTTACATAGACAGCACTGCAGGGCATCATATAGCCTGCAGTAGGCGCGTTTGAATTTTGATGATGGTGTCCAGTTAAGCAGCTGGACACAAACAGCATTTGAACTATATTTTTAATGATTTATTCCTATTGTGACAACGTAATGTACGAAGTAAAGTTAACAATAGGCTAGTTATTTATGTTCATTCACATTGCCAAGTATTTGAAAAGTATAATAAACTCTGACAACACAGAAATATATATGCCATAATATAATGTAGTGTCATTATTAGCTTTGGTTCTATTGTAGTACAGTATATGTGCGCACGCGTGTGTTGTTGTATGTGTGTGTGGGGGATGCACGTCTATTTCAGTTCATGCTTGAGTGTTTGTGTGGTTGTATCTGTTCTTGATTTTTCTGAGCTTATAAATGACAAATGGTTTACAGATCAAGGTCACGAGAGGCTACTGTGACTCTCGTTGTAGTTTGTCACTGTCAAGCATTGGTTTGTTGTTACCTGGTTGTTGTTGTTGTTGTTTATTTGTGGTCACGGTGAAATTATAATGAAGCAAAGTCCTGCTTCCCAGTTCTCACGGTATGCTGAAGATAGTTTTCCACAGGTGTTTGGATGGTAAAGCATGTCCTGTGAATTTTAAAAGTGTGATATTTAGTCCTATATCGCCTAATTTAGTCCTAGTGTTTCTCAACTCAGTCCTCGGCCCCCTCCCAGACTTCCCATGTTTTAGATGTCTCGATGTCACCTGATTTACCTCATCAGCTTATTAGTAGGCTTGTGGCGCCGAAAGAAATGACAGGCGTATGACGTCAAAGTACTGCGAGAGCGAGTTGAAATTAGACTTCTCCGTATGATTTCCGAATCGCTCTCGCGGTATTTTTACGTCATTCCCCTGTCAGTTCTTTGGGCGCCGCGTGAAGCCGAACGATCGGACGTAACTTACAATGCATGTGGATAGGGAGCAGGGTAGTACATCTCCATCCATATTAACATAATAAAAGCAGTACATAACATAACATGGTCTCGCGCTATATTGATTTCAAGTTTCGAATAATTTAAATAATTATATGAATTTAAATGATTGTTTACTGAAAATACTGCCATTCACTTTCTTTGTGTGGAGCTAGACATTCTGATATTAATGACTCCTATTGTGTTTCACAAAAGAAAGTGTGCATTTTTTTATTGTTATGCATTGTACAGTTTGCATCCAAACACAAGAAATAAAAAGGTCTGTGGTAACAGGACACAATGTAAATCACATGTGTAGTAAAGTCAACAGAATGTTACCCAGCAGCCAGGGACTTTAATGGGATAAACTTCCTATATCTTCAAATATTGGGGACTGCTAAATGTGAATGTGTATAACTTGAATGCATTGTAAGTTGCTTTGCATGAAATGATAAATGAATGAATAAATGAATGTAAATGTGCTATGTGTTGGAAATGTTATTCTGGAGGGGTTGTGGGTAAAGATGAACCACTGCCACCCATCAAGGCTCCTGGAATATCTTGTTTGTATGTCAAGGGCAAGGCCATGAAAACGCTACTGCTTCTAATGATAATATAATACACCAATGACCTCAGACTGAGAAACAACAGATAACAATTAGACTTTCTGTGATAAAATAAACACAACAGACAATGCAGCAACTGTTTTAATGACGTATAGACGGTTGCCTGAAGTTATCTTAACATTGTTTTGTTTGTTTTTGAGCCGTGCTGTACTAGACTGGAATAATACAAAGGACTTATTATGCTAAAAAGCTTTGTTTAAAATATGTTTATGATCAGAGGTTGTGCTATAAACATTTCCAACTATTTTATTTGTCTGCGTACATTGTTTAGTGTCAAACAGCAATGGGAAATAAGAGATTATCGATGCTTTCGACATTCTGTAAATGTTAAAAAAAAACTTACAGTAAAGGCTATTCACAAACACCCTCATTATTTTTGAAGCTTTTTACCTCAAATGCATTCAAACATACAGTATTTTCCATTTAAAATATTTTCTTCAGTCAAATTCAATACTGTGACAGTGCTATTTTTTACTCACTTTATTTCAAAGCAACAGTGGGGTGCATGTTTTTGGAAAGGTCACGTACCTTGTGTTTAACTGTGACACAAAGTTCCTGAAGTTTAAATCTGTGTGGCTCTGTTGCATTTTTTAATACAGTCATTGTGCTTCTAAAAGCTCACATAACACTCGCTGTTTCTGCTCATCCCATGTTAATAATGAGTACCTATAGAGTAGTATTAAATCCTTCATATATCCAAGTGTCTTTAGTTTGACCAGATTTATAAAAGAAAAATCAGCTGTACAGATTCTTTAACCCCCTTGAGGCATACCATGGGCAGAGCGAGTCCCAAACACAAAACAAAATCTCACTATCTCTGGACAATTGATGATTCACTCCATGTTTGTGTCGTTTACATTATATGCACTTACGCGCCAAATGGCAACAAAACACAGACATTTGATGCCGTTTTACTTGCCACCTGCAGCTCATGGGCCAGTTGGGACCGCCCCATTTCAACGAAATCCAGCGTTAAACAAACACACGCACTGATCCCCCGAATAAACAACCTGTATCCACTGACACTGATTTTGTGTCAGCCCTTGGTTGCTGTGTGTACTATTCCAGTTAAATGCATGAAATACAATGTCATGCAGTAGAACAATTACAATTTATGAAACATTATATAAAAAATAATAATAATAACTGATCACATAAATAGTGTAGTAATAACATGAATCCATTTAAGATATAATTCATGTTATCTATAGTTTACAGGTTGTTGTTATGCAACCATGGGTTATATCAACCCAGCAGTTGGGTTAAAACAACCCAGCATTGGGTCAATTCATTTTTAGAGTGCGTGTTTTAAAAGCAGGTAGAAGTACCTGTGTGCCCCTGACACAAATCAAACTTTGATGCAGACATGTTCTCCATTATAAGATATATATCTAAGGGTGAATATCAGTGCATGTGCTGGTGCATTAGGGCCCTTCATAAATTGTTGCTTGGAGTAGTAATGAAAGGATAGGGGTCCTCTGTTTCACTGCTTAGGACTGCTGGGAGTTGGTAATCCTGGCCTTTCTAATTGTATCTTTAGCTGTGTCCCAATTCAAGGGCCTGCAACCTTATAAGCATGATACCTTAAAAGGTGAGCACTCTGCCTTTCAAGGTGGAAGCCTCAGAAGTTTGCGAAGAGAACTGAAATGAGACGGTCCAAACTTCGGACGACCCATAATTTGCATCACCTGCTGCACGCGCCCACCGCGCCTGTCAGCAGGACACAGCGGAGACGTTTCTGACTTATTAAAATAACTATGAAATCAGAAAAATATATTAATTAATTTAAGAAAATATGACACGTTGATGTAGATTAAACTATTTAACAGTATATCAAATTAATCAACCTTAGAAATATACGCAACATAAAAATAATAATATTAACACAAAACATAACTTATAACACTAAAAATGTGAGATTTTTTTCTGATAAATATACTTTTATTTAATAAAGGTTTTAATTGTTTATTTTAGAATATTTACCCATTATAGGCTGCTGTTGCAGACGCGCAATGACTGTTAAGGATCCATTCGTTCTATCCTTAACAGCGCGGAGAAATGAGGACGCATTTTGAGGCTTCATTCCTTTGAATGCTTCATTCCTTTGAGGCCATCCCCATCCTTTGAATTGGGATGGCCTAAGTAGCCTCAAGTCGCGCTGCTGTGACGCGGTCTTAAAATACGTCCTTAGAAGGTCGCAGCCTTTGAATTGGGACACACCCTTTGTCTTATCTTGTTGACACTTTAAGTTAGATATCTTTGTTCTGATGAGCTTTCTACAGACTTGATCGGATTATTTTTAATCCATATTTAAATAAATTAACTTCATAAAAAGCAAAACTTTCGTTTGAGTTTTAATATATTGGTAGACATTAGGGCTGGGTTTCGATTCAAATTTGAAGAATCGATTAGATTCCGATACTCAAGTTCTTGAATCGATTATCATTATTTGATTCGATTCGATCCGATCTTCGAGATTTAGATAAATGTTTTTGAAAAAAGCTTTTTTTCCCAGCTGTTACCTGAATTACAGTTTTCAAAACAACCGCTTTTGTTGCTTAACGTTACTGACCGCCATATTCGTTGTTTTAATGTCCTTCCATCTCGCGCGAATGCATGAATTCAATGACGAGGCAAGTTTAAGTTATTAATTATTAAGTCGATCCTCTGAATTACGGATCGAAACTAAAGCTCCTGTTCTTTTTGAAGCTTTGATTGTGTTTATAGTGGGCAATATAACATGTGTTCATGTTTCACGTGTAAAAAGACGGGGTATTTTTCACACAATTTACTTATCTGTATAGTGCTGTTTTCACTGTCCTCAAAACAGGCTGATGTCTTCCTTATTCTATAAGTCCCTCCTTTAGAAATACGTATCAAGTTCTGATTGTGTAGTTTGATTAGTGTGTTGTGATTCGATAGCAGCTTAGCTTAGCAGAGCCGTTTGAGCCAAAGCTGGTGACTGACATATTCATGTGGGCGGAGTTTAGTAAAAAAAAAAAACGTTTTACTAACGTCATTAAAGCAGGAAATGGAGGGCTGTAGTCCAAACCAGCCGTTCGTTGTAGGCTTTGAAAGAGGAATTCTATTGAAGAAAATATATCACCTGGCAGTGAACTTTGAGCTTTATCATTTTACAGGTATAATTTATCCTATTATAGCAACATTACACACTAACTAGGGTTTAAAAATGGGATCAGGAAGAACGGGACCTTTAATATGAAAATCGATTCAGAATTGGTGAATCGATTTTTTTTTCAACACAGCCCTAGTAGTATATTTAAATATTCCTCCAATATAAATGCTAGAATAGGTAAGAGAATAATAGTAGTGTTTTTCATAATATCCTTTAACAAGTGTTTAAAAATTGGAGACATATTGGTTTTGCCGGTTGTTAATGAATAACTGTGAACTATCACAACGAGCTTAAGCAGTCACCTTACAGGAAAATTAGTGAACGGTGTCCCAATGTGAAGTGAACTAGGGTCCTTGTGCCCGAACCTGTGTACACAATATACTGATTCACAACCTTAGGAATTAGGGAGCTGATTAAGACACACCCATAGTGACGAAATACTCTCTGTAGAGCAGTTTGTACGTTTAGGGCTACTGTAGAAACATGATGCTGGGAAATGGAGACTTCCTTGTAAGGGGACCCATGATTTTTTTTTAGATAAAAATGTCTCATTCTAAGGCAGGGGTGTCAAACTCAATTTCATCCCGGGCCACATCAGCATTACGGTTAATCTCAAAGGGCCGGTTGTATTTGAAAGACTGTATGAATGTATCAACTCTTTTATTACTGTACATTGCATAATTTTCCCTGCATTTGCTTACTTTTGGTTTTGCTAATAACTCAATTAATACCTAGCTTTGAAAGTAGAAGCCCAGGCAAATAATGACAAAGTGTATAGAGTACAACTATTCTACAGATTATTTTAAAAATAATTGTTGTGACAAAAACACATGTTGTATGTGAGTACAGTACACTCAAAATATTCTGTTATCCTTCATTGTGCAGGTCAGAAAATGAGAGGCATTTTAGATACTAATAAAGAGTTTTACAATCTCCACCACAAAATTATGCATTTATTAAACACATCTACCCTCGCTTGTCATTTCTTGCCCTCTTTACAAAAAAGCTGTGATTTTTTTTACCTGGCTTTGAGTGTCTGACTGAATGACGTCTCATGAGTTCAGTGTTGTAGGCTACAGATCAATAGTTTCAATCGTTTATTAAAAGTAATCAGTTCAGATGAGTCATTAGTTCGCGTATTTAGCGGGAATAGACGCGTTGTAAACTAATCCCAACTGGACATCGCGAAACATTTCTGTACACGAGACGGAAAACGTTTTCTCGCTGGATCCGCGTGAGCGGGCGCGAGAGAGGGAGAGAAAGAACGAGCAGATAGTGAGTCCGTTTCCATGCGGAGGTCGCATAAGCAGCATCATCAAGCCTGGTTTATTTAAGTTAACTGACCATTACATTCGCAAGTCATACGCATATTACAACTATTTACTATAAACAAAGAATAATATTTAACTTTATAATTGTTAATATTCTGAGTCTTGATGACGTATGCAGCCTGGAAATGCGATCTGCGAAGGCTGCAGCGTCCGCATTCAGACACGCCCACTCTAGTAGTTATAATAACAATAAAATAATCTGTAAACTCTCGCGGGCCACACAATAGGGCTTGGGCGCCGCGTTGCATTCTGGGACGTCGCGGCCATGTTGGTGGCCTCGCGAATGTAAACATACAGCAAGTTGAACGAGGAGAAGCGGCGGAGTTGGGAGAATTAAAAGAAAGAAAAAAGATGTTAAAATCCGGAAAAGGATGTGGAATTTACTGGGATACGTTAAACAGGGAAGCAGGGATTTCATGTAAATAAATGTTTTCATGTAAATAAATGTTTTCATGTAAATATTTTCCTGAAATTCAAACAACAAATGATGTTTTGAAGCTTTTTATTGTAGCGTGACAAATTGTAGCTGCCAAAAAGTACAACGCCCAGCCCACTGAGTGACATTAAAACAAAGCTAATCCAGCTCCACTTCAAAGCTTTATTTCCATTCTCATTTGCTCACCTGGCAGTCGAGTTTAGAAATAAACCGCGGTCCTTCTGCAAACATGATTAGCCTCATCTCATTTCTGAGCAGAGAGTCTGTCAAGGTAATTATGGGGAGATCTATCTGAAGGGACTACTTACCGCCCTAATGGGTTAGAGGTGCCGCCTGATCAAAAAGCCTTTTGCTTTATGAAGATGATTAGTGATCTGCAGCTCAGAATAAGAATGATGACAGGGCAGGATTTCTGTCTATGTTAAATATAATGATGTGTGTGCAAGTAGGAGAGGAAGTTATGAGAGGAGCTTTAATATCCACACTCACTGAAATGCATTTATGTTTACCCTGCGTGATGTATTCATTCAATAATTAAGTAATCTGTGTTCTACGCAAGTAAAGCTTTGTCAAGTGCGTTTGTGATGTGCTGTCGATTACGACAGAAAGCAATTTCTTACACATGTCAGGTTTTTTTTTTAAACGAACAAAAATTGTTTGTACAGGAAATTGTGGATATCTTTCAAATAAACAGCCAATAGTTTACAGGATGATAAACGTGGCTGTTTGTTGTTTGTTTGGAGACCTCTAAGACAAAATGATCTTTTATTATTTCCTGTCTGCTGACATCACAGGCCTGGTTGGTCACTAATGTGCAGGACTGTGTGCGTTCTCACCAGCCAATCAGCATTGACGTCATATTCCTGTGATAGTGATTCTCTTATTGTACGATAACTCAATTTGTGCTCACATAAATAAAAAAAAATGAAAAGTTTTATGATCTATAAAATCGCACAGATATTTTGAAACAAAGATTGCGTTATGTTTATTATGAAAGTGTCAGTTCTTTATGAAGCATGGTATTAACAGCAGTGTCCGAAATCACTCACTCATTTTCTATCACATTTTTTCCATCCTATATAGTAGTGAACAAGTGAGATGTTTCGGACACAGCATTTGTCTCTGTGGCTTCAGAGTCACATGGCATTAACGGCTCAGGTAATTCACTACACAAACATGGTCTGTCTAGTCAGAGATGCTATTGAAATAAATGGCTAGATGGATAGATCTCTGTCACCTGTTGTCATTTCTGAATGCTATAAAAATGAGGATGATGAGATGCAATTATTGTGTATTATTGTCTATATACACAATCTATGAAGATTTTAGAAGCAGCAGATACCCCAAAACATTGAGAGAGATAGACAAGTGGTGTCTGTGCTTCCTCACTTTTGTGTACCAGTAATTTTCTCTCTTTCTCTTCTCTCTCTCTCTCTCTCTCACTCCTCCCCTCTATGCATTAGTAAGATATTTGTTTGGATTTCACTATTCTTCTGGGATCTATGTGTGTTTATGTGAGAGAGAGCATCACTCCGGGGGCTTTGCCACAGGAAATGCACTGTAAACAATGTTGTGTAACCTTGTCCTCTCCTCTAGCTGATAACTTTTCTTATTAACATTGACTGGGTTTTTGTGTTTGGGTATGTTTGTGTATCAGTAAGACTCAGGATGCTGGGAACTAATTAATCAGAAGGATTTAATTGTGGATGGAGAAGCTGTCACGATCCTGACATTTCTGCCGAAGATTAATTATACAATTATGATGAACGATTGAATGGACGTTTTTGTGCATGCCATTTAACCTATGCACATACTCTATACATTACAATCAATTACTGACATATTCAGATTTTTTGCAATGATCTATCAAATATAAACATATATCATTCAATATCATACAACAGTATCATACAATGTAAATTTTGTTGCAGGTTTTGCACATACAAGTGTAGGTAGAATAAGTAAATTAACGTTTACCCACATCATCATTTAAGATACTGGCCTTCATTTATCAAACGAACATAGAATCCAGCGTACATTCAAGCGAAAATATCTGCTTACTACAACGCTCACTTTTCACAATTCATTAAAGTTTTGTATGCAGCCAATTCTGTCGCTCAGTTAAATAATCGTCATTCAAATATTATGCCCATATAAATGAAGCCTCGCCCCTAGAGTTACCAAAATTAATAAACGTAATCGGGATATGCAAAAATACGTCTCCATGAATACTGAACTTTGACCAAACGAAATAGATTGAAGAGCAAAATAAGTCGGGAAAATGCATTTTGGAACCAGATTATGAAAGAAAATCTTATGTTGAAAATGTTTGTAATTTCCAACGATTAACACATTTATTGAGTATTAAATGTAAAAATGTATATTTACTATGGTACATTTTTAAGATAATAGTGTTTTAGACTTCTATATTAGGTCTGTGTTGTATAATCATTTTTATGATGAAATATTCTGCATCGATGCATACAAATATAAATAAATGTACATAAAACACATACAAGTGCAGGTAGAATTAGTAAATTAGTGACAAATTATATAAAATGTGTTTATCTTTCTTTTCAGATAGACTGTAAAACAAACTCTCTTTCACTTTCTCGCACAAAGGATGCGTGTAAATTAAATACAGTCTTATATATTTCTGAGCTTGAAGGCCTGTTTAAAACTGTTGTTAAATCATTAAAGCGCTAACTATAGTTATTAAGGGCCCTATTTTAACGATCTAAGCACATGGTGTAAAGTGGCGTCTAAAACATAGTCTAAAAGGGCGTGTCTGATTCCACTTTTGCTAATTTAACGACGGAAAAATGGTTTGTGCGCCTGGCACACAGTCTAAAGGGTTGTTCCTATTCTTGTAATGAGTAATGGGTGTGTTTTGGGCGTAACATGCAATAAATCAATGAGATTCTCATCTCCCATCCCCATTAAACGGCTCTTGCCAGACCGATTCCCTATTAAGATGGCAGAATTTGTAAATTTTAAAGAACTAAGCGAATTAAAAAAGACCACCAGTTTTAGATTGATGTTAAAAAATTGGGTTGTTTTTATTTGTATAGAAATTGATATTTTTTGTACTAAAATCTTTGGTTTCTTTTTAAAAGTCGTTTTCTTCCATGTATGGATAGCCTACATGATCGGTGTAATCTCAAAAAATAATGTAAAAATAATGCAAGAAAAGGTTATACTCTAAAAATACTTTATCTTCTGTTTGTTAAAAATAAAGAATTTACAAATGTGTGAAAAGCTGAAATGTTTCAGCACACAGTGTCGTGGTTCTGAAAAAAAAAACATTTCAAAATATTTTTTTAAGCAAAACATTTAATTACTTTCCCAGTCTTAAGGTGAAGCAGCTCTTTACGCCTTCTAACGGCTCATAATCGGTCCTCATTTATGTCCAAGAGATTCAATAATAATCTTTTACATTTTTATTATTTAATTTTTAAAATTTAAAAAATTTTAGTTGCCTCAAAATAGCAACACGGCAACAATGCACCTGAACACACCACGTCTTCAGACCAGAACGAAGATATCAAGGTTGTAGGATGATTTTATGTGATAAACAGTAAGTCACAAAAAATAATGACTTGCTGAGCTGTCACAGACTGGGTCACAAATTTTCAAGTCATCCCATTAAGCACATGACAATTCCAGAACAAATAAAAGTAATAATGTATAATTGTTCAATATCAATACAACTGTTTTCTTTATTCTTTGATATTAACTATTAAATCAATGTTTTTAAATACTGACAATTACATCAATATTCAGTTTGTTGCTTGTTTTTGTCTGAGGATTTTTTAATTCTGCTGTATAGTTTTGACTAAATCAGGTACCTTAGCAGGAGCTCACAAAGTTTTATAAACAAGGTATATTACTATTCAAAATGAAGTTACTCTTTTTTTCTACTGCTTACACAGCATTTGTCTTTTTGTGCTGTTATTACGGCATTTCTAATATCGGCGACTCCATATGATTTATCCCTTGTGTTTGAGTTTTTCATCATTTCGAAGTCACCTTGGAAAGTGTTTTCTAAATGAATAAATGTAAATATATTAAAACATTCTGTACCCTTGCTACTCATCAAAGTCAGTTTTATTGTCAATTTTTACATTGCAGAATGACAGACAAAAAATAAAAAGGGCAAGCAACTAACATAAAGTAAATGTTACTTACACTAACATGTAAATTTGATATTAAATTATACAAGCACTTTTACTAATGCACATTGATTTAAAACAGATTCCCTCAAAAAAATGTGTAAGTCTTGTTCAACTTCTGACTATGGCAGAACCAAAAACTCAATAATGTGTTAGTAGTGGAGAAAAAAAACATTGTAGAAACAATTTAGGATCATCCCGCCAGAAACACAGTGTCATTGGCAGTTAAAAGGTCATTACAGTCATATTTCAGAAGATAAATGTAATATTAATAATAATATATTATTCCATTATTACATTTAATTAATATTCATAACATTGAGAGATGTTAGAGATTGTGATATAAGTGAAGTATTTAGCTTCCTCACACAAATTAAAAGATTTTATTTGGCTAAGGGCCAGGGGCGTGCATACCAAAGCTTTTACGCCCGCGGCCGGCATACGTTTCAATTGTTTCCAATGGAAGCACAGCGTTTTTCAAAAAAACTAGCAGCTAGCAGTTTTTTTCTCCATTGAAAGTTGGCGCTCGGTGGGTCCAACTTTTTCAGCCATGTTTAAAAGCTTTGGTGTGCACACACCCTAAATAACAAGCTAGCGGGATTGTTAAATGAGTCAGTTTAGTTGGTATTTTGATAAAATCAAAATCTCGTATATATAAATGCAACGACTAATATAATGACTAATAGACACTTTGTATATCTCCGCCTCACATGCACACTCCATGTCAGAATAAAGGTTTCATTATCATCAAGTGTTATTTTTCTAGTTCACCTTGATTTCCGAATCGTTGATAGGCTGTTTGTTGTGATTATATCCAAGACGCATACGTCGTCACTTCCAGCTTGGACTTGCGGTGCATTTTCAGCAAAGATAATTTAAATATGGGATAGCAACCTTCGGTGCCATTAGAAAACCCGTAACGGTCAGATGCCAGAAAACAAGCACGCCAAATGAGCCAGGTGTGAAAACAAAAACACCACTATAAAATCTTTTCTTTTCTGTTTATGTATTTCCTGTTTGGGCAACAATACAGGAAGTTTGGGCAACAATACCAAACAGCATTCAGGGTCAACAAATGACCCCTTTGTTGTAAAATAGCCAGTAGGCTTTAGTTTATGTCATAGTCATAAACCATGATTTACTACTCAGTTGTTGGTAGTTACAGGGACAGACTTTTCCAGTTTTATTGGAAAAAATTGTATACAGCCTTAAGTGCAAAATGAGTCAGCAATACACTGGTCAATTTTTCAGAAAAGCAAGATGTAAAGTTTAATTGTGTATAACTATAAAGTTTATTATATCAATATTTATGAGCCCACACCAGCATATAGATGCCTTTAAAGCCGAAAAATATTTATTAAATGTAAAATTTTCATCAGATTTAATTTAAATTGGTGCCCATTTTAAGTTTTTATGTTTCTTGAACGATTATCCCTGTGAGACAGATCTGTTCAGTCATTAGTAAGCAGCACATTTCCATCAGGTCTCGCTGAAGCCACCCGGCCACATCAACTTAAACATCATTAAATCTTTATTTCCTTCACGTTTCATGTTGGTCAGGTTTCAAGCGCGTGTTTTAGGGCGTTGTCATTACGGAAATGCGACTGGCGGATCAATGCTCAGATGCGTATGATTTCCTCCTGCAGACATGTGCGCATCTCCTCTGAGACACTGATGAGCGATTGTCATCTTTACGTGAAGCTAGACTCTTCTTTTCTCGATCCCCTCCGGGTGAAATCAAAGGACAGGATCTCCTACGGTTAGATGAGAGAACAATCCCCTGTCTCTTGTTAAGATCGGGGTAGAAAAGGGTCTCTTTGATGGCCCTCAGTCACTGCAAATCAGTATGGTCTTCCAGTCAAGAGCATCTGATTGGGCATCAGAGGAATACAAGTTCTCACTGAGTCATACCCTTACAGTCTTCAAAAAAAAAACAGTATAGTTTGGTGTTTTTTTCCATGAGTTTTAAATGAACCTCAAGCTGTGAAAAAAACAGTAATTATCCCTTCACGTGAGTAGTGCATAGTCAGTAATGGACAAATAAATTATGTAATGAGCAGGGCTTGTGGTGGAAATAGACGGACGTCTATAAAGTGCTGTGGAATTTGACCACAATATTTTAGCACTTTAGTTTTTTTTTTTTTTTAGAAAGGGTTAAGTGCCTAAAAGTGGTATAATCATTTTTACTGACTCGCAAATGGTTTGACGTGAAGTAATTTCAGAAATGCATGTATTTAGATTATGCAAATAAATGTTTTATTACGCAGGCTTTTATGGTAATTGTCTGAAAAGTCAAATAAAAGGTGAAAACCATTTTTCTTATTTTCACAATTAAAACACGGCTTAAGGTCATCCTGTATGAAATGTTCTGGTGATGCATTTGTCCTTCCTATGTTGACTTTCCTGATGTCCTCCAGACATCTATTAGATGTGCGTGTTTATATCTAAAAAAACACAACTTTTTTTATTGGCAAGTCGCCTTTTTTCCTTGTCTGTAAATGTTAAAGCATTCAGCAGATGCCAGCCAAAAGGTTTTCTGTTTAGTATACATGCAAATCTTAACATGCATACAATGTTTGTTAAAGGATTAGTCCATTTTCTTAAAAAAAATCCAGATAATTTACTCACCACCATGTCATCCAAAATGTCGTAAAGAAATTATGTTTTTTGAGGAAAACATTGCAGGATTTTTCTCATTTTAATGGACTTTAATGGACCCCAACACTTAACAGTTTTTTTCAACGGAGTTTCAAAGGACTCTAAACGATCCCAAACGAGGCATAAGGGTCTTATCTAGCGAAACGATTGTCATTTTTGACAAGAAAAATAAAACACATGCACTTTTAAATCACAACTTCTCTTCTTCCTCCGGCTGTGTGAAAAGAAAGCGCAACCTCACTTTATTGCGTAGTGACGTAGAAAGGTCACGTGTTACATATATGAAACGCACATTTGCGGACCATTTTAAACAATAAACTGACAAAGACATTAATTACTATCATTCTACATACAACAACGTCGGCACGATCCTCTTTCTCCACACTTGTAAACATTGGGGCGTAGTATCGCATACGTCATCACATCAAGAGGTCACGGATGACGTATGTGAAACTACGCCCCAGTGTGGTCGCGCTGGTGTATCACAGGACCGGTTCTAGACGAGAAGTTCTGGTTTAAAAGTGGAGATTTTTATTTTTTGTGTCAAAAATGACAATCGTTTCGCTAGATAAGATCCTTATGCCTCATTTGGGATCGTTTATAGTCCTTTGAAACTCCGTTGAAAAAAACTGTTAAGTGTTGAGTTAAGTATTAAATGTTGGGCTCTATTAAAATCCATTAAAATGAGAAAAATCCTGGAATGTTTTCCTCAAAAAACATAATTTCCTCTCGACTGAGCAAAGAAAGACATCAACATTTTGGATGACATGGTGGTGAATTATCTGGATATTTTTTAAGAAAATGGACTATTCCTTTAACTGTTTGTTTACAAGAATCTTTAATGTCTGCTATCTTTCTTGTTAAAAGAAAAAAACTGTATGTAAGGTCGATAAAGTTTTACATTAAACTAAGTATAATGCAACATTTTAATTAGTTTTTACCTCAATCTCTCATTCTCAATTCACCATCGCAAGTGTTTTTCTGAGACTTGTGTGCGAGACTATATTAGCACTATAAAAGGTGCGATTTGCCTTATTACTAGGCGTAAGATTCCAGCTGATGCAACATCGACTAATAATAGCAATAAAATGCCTCTTTACAAAGCCTCGCACTCCCACGCTCGTGAAAAAACATATATGCGTATCCGAAGCCACCATTCGCAATGCGCTATTAAACACAAAATGCCATCCGTCTCTTCTTCTGTACGGGTTGTTGTTGTAGCAGAGACTGGAGGAAAAGTCACTTTCCTAACAGGCAGTGAGCGGTGGAGGCACTTGTCCATGGCATGTGTGGAGGTGTGACATCAGATGAAACCTGTGATAGAAGCAGACTGGAGGCCTGTCATATACTTAATGCACACTGTCAAGTTTTAAAGCATGGCCTGTAATTAGGCTCTCAGAAAAGATTACATGTAAAGATGTAAATAAACATGCTTGTTAATGTCATAACAGCAATGTTCCTTTGGTTCCTATGTGCACGTCTTTACCATTTGCAATTTAAATTGTCTTGTGTAAAGAACAGTTCATCCCCAAACCATATTTGCCAAACTTGCATGCTGTCTTTTTTATTATTATCAGTTTTCCTAAAGCAACAGTTGATATCTTTGGAGAAATGTCACATTAAAGGCACATTTGCAGAAACACATCATCACATGTCAAATGTAATGATCATTATGTGATAAACATGTCACCAGTGTTTCAAATGTGACATATTTTTATTAATACAAATATTTATTTTAAACAAACAAGCACTTTTAACAAAAGCACACAAACAGTTCACTGAACTGTAAACAATTACTAAACTTCCATAACCCTGACATTTTTACCTTTTTTTTTTTTTTTTGATGGAAAGTCATTAATTCAAATCTGTCCAGGTATAACACAAGGATAATTCTTATAAAATGTAAAGCAAATGCTTTGAGAGAGAGCCAAAATGCACGAAAGAGACCAAGTCTGTGCGCGCGAAAGAGACAAAATGCACGAAAGAGTCTGAGTCTGTGTGTGCAAGAGAGAGAGAAAGAGAGAGAGAGACAGACATAATGCGTGAAAGAGAGAGAGACAAAATGCACGAAAGAGTCAGAGTCTGTGCGCACAAATCCGGCACACAACATTAAAACTACAATGAAAGATGGGAACAAAGCAATGTAATAAAAGTATTTTTAGGAAATAGATTTTAGAACAAACATAAAAGCAATAGGCTAGGGAAAAAGGAATCACGGCATGAAAATGATTAAATACATGTTAATTCATAGTCTGTACATTTAACCACCATGGGCGCTTGAAAAACTGGGGTGTATAATGCAATGCAGTAAAAAAATTGGGTGCACCTAACTTTTGTACTGGTGCACCTAAGAAAAAAAGTTTGGCGCACCGGTGCAAAAAGTTAGTGTAGAGCCCTGATAAGTGTATCTTTTGCACGTTTTTCTTATTTCTCTTTTCTCAGCACACGATGGGTTAGGCTAGACCTTTTCTCCCCCTAGATAGTTTTCATAGATTAGAAATCTGTTTCCTACTTCACACACTTTGCATTGGACGCTTTTCACAGACTGTGTCTGCGTATGACGGAAGAAAGAAACTGTTCATGACTTGCTCTCTGTGTATATTATGTCATATGCAGATCGATCTGTGCAGCGCTGCATAGAGTCGAATGCACCACCTCTGGTCTTGGGGGCAGGGTGCACGCTCCTTGTCCCAAACAGGTGACATAAAATTAGCTGTAAAAATCCCAGTCGCACATTTCCTTTATTTTTCCCCCTCTGCTAAATTGCGCCCTAGGAGGCCGCACATCATACCCCGTATGATGTCTCCCATATGACTCCCACCCCCTTTCCATTTTGTTACTTCTCCCGGAAAACTCCCGTAATTTAAACGGCCATACCTCATTATATGTATGATCACATTAATATACTATTCTAAGGTTGTCCAGTTGCCAGATCTTGTTTAAAACTCATCCTACTTGCACAAAAGACACATCATACAATTTTTAAAGGGATAGTTCGGCCAAAAATGATATTAAACCCATGATTTACTCACCCCCAAGCTGTCCGAGTTGCATATGTCCATCGTTTTTCAGACAAACACATTTTTGGATATTTTAGAAAAGGTTTTAGATCTTTCAGTTGATTAAATCTAATGTTACGGGGTCCACCCATAGTCCACGACATTCAAGTCCAAAAAAAGTGCGTCCATCCTTCACAAATTATATCCAAACGGCTCCAGGATGATAAACAAAGGTCTTCTGAGGGTAATCCGCGCAGTGTTGTTGTAGAAATATCCATATTTAAAACTTTATAAACTAAAATAACCACCTTCCGGTAGCGCCGCCATCTTAGTCGCGTCCGCATTCAGGATGAGAGCTTACGCAGCCTACGGAGGCTACTCTGCTGCTGCTCTGTGCCCATGCCCTCCGAATTTGTCATACGTCACTAAGAAAAGTGCGTACACTACGCTAATACTCTCTCCTGAATACAGAGGAGTTAGGCTATATAAAATCCATCTTACTGTAGTTGAGGCATTGGGAGGTTGCTGAAAGTGGAGAATATGCATGATATAATTTTAATGTCATAAAATCGAATGCAAACAGTCACTCTGCAAACCCCCCTACCGATCCCCCCCCCCCTGTTATGAGGTCTCCCTGATTTTGGAATCCAAATGTTGACAGGTATGCCGCACATGTTGCCCAAGCCTGAATCAGCCACTGCATGTGATCATGTGTTTTTGCACATGTGAAATTTATATGAACATGTAATGGCTTGTGAAAATGTGAATTTCATGTGGTTTGTCTGTGCGGGAAATAAAAAAAACTGAGTAAAAACACTCCATAAGAGTGGCTAGTATATGACTTTTTTAAAAAGGGTTAAGTGTCTAAAAGTGGTGTAATCATTTTTACTGATGTACTGATGAAATGTTTTATTGGGTAATTGTCTGAAAAAGTCCAAATGAATGTGACCACATGTTTGTATGGGAAATCAAAAACTGAGTGAAAAGATTTAAGATTCAAAGCATTTATTGTCATATAAAATACACCAGGACTAAACACACATACACGAACTATACATGCATACATACATGCAATGTAGGAAACATAATAATAAAAACTATTAGAAGCCTCCATAAGCAGCTGTTATGACATCAGAACTCATGCTGTGTGATTATTTTAAAATGGGTGACCCTCACAACGAGTCCAAGACGTGCACTTGCGTACAAAAAGGAATTCTCTCTTTATAAGCTCTCCACGTAAAGTAAAGCCCACAAGCCCTCATGCGAGGAAAAGCATGCAAAACTATGATGATAATAATAATAACCACCACTATTGTCATGACTATCGCCATGAAAGCCTGCCATTGGCGATATGTCTGAAGATCGCCGATACACAATACTATCTTCTATCGGCACAACCCTATACCGAATAAATTCTGACGTTATGAACGTACCCATGTGACTGATCGTCTAACTGTATCAGCTGGCGTTGTCTTTACCTTATATGGAGCTCGAGGTCATCGTTATGCCCTTGCGGCTAGTGCCTGCATCAAAAATGCTTGCATTCCTTCTTCCGTGCACAGCATTCAGTTTGGCAATTACAAGCTGCACTGCTAGTAAAATTGTAACTTACCCAAACATAACTAAATAAATTTTTGTCTCTATTTAAAACTAAGCGTGCCTTGTTTTATTTACTGTTGGTTACTAGATTACCATTACCGCTAGGGCTGCACGATTAATCATTTTTAAACCGAAATCGCGATGTGAATGGATGCGATTTTCGAATCGCAAGAAATGCGATTATTTCGATTCAAAACTATTAAATATAACAATCATCTAGTACGCAGTTTTTGACAGTTCGCTTCATGCGCATTTTACGTTTGATGCAGTTTAGACCAATACAGTGCATGAACACTGAGGTGCTGACTACACGTCATCACACCATTTGGAAAACATGAGCGCGAGCAGCAGTTCAACTCCTCAACAAAGTGTACGGCCATATGATTTCCGCGATGCGGAAAACACGGACAGAATCGCGAAATGCATATAAATGGAATTAACTGCACAACGCGGAATGTCATGAAGTTGGCAGATTTTGGATTCAGTCATTTCAAAAACGCATTATAACTCATTAACCGGCAAATGAAAGGACAGAAATGCGCGAAAACATTTCCCTTTTGTGTAATGTTGGACTTAAAGAAAGGTGTATATACGTCCGTTTCTTGTCATGCATCGCAAACAATGGCAAGCGCCTCATCAGACTATAAGCAGGTTTCATTAAAGCCCGGAACACAGCAGACGAAACAGGTACATTATACTTTCTTGCACGCGCACATCTGCACCGCTTTGAATATTTACAGGCATGAGGGTTCATGAAGCGCGCACACAGAGAGCAGTCAGCACACGCGTGATCACTAAACTTAAGTTTTCTTTCTTGTCTAAGTGAACATAAACAGCTGGATGTTTATCAGTAGGCTATATTGAAGCAGAGCAGTTTAGCTGTCTTGTGTCTTAAAGTGACAGTAACCTGGTGCTTTCTGTGTCAGAAATGTTTATTACACACCAAAAATTAAAATCAGTCCTTACTCTTAACTGAACAAGCTTCTGCAGCTCCACATTTAAAATCCTACAGTGAGGACTGTGCAGTCTTTTATTTGTATTTTTTGCTTATGTTAAATCATAGATTCTAATAACTAATATATTTACACTTATTACAGATGCCTGAAAAGTAAAACAAGATGAGTATAGTCTTATGATTAAAAGAAAAACTAAACATTTGCTTGTCAGATGCATTGTTGTAGTGACAGCCAAAATACATTGGCCTATATGTTATTTTAAATAAAACTTTCAAAAAAAAATTTAAATTGTATTTTTTTTAATGTTCTTAGATTAAAAAAAAGTGTGTCTGCAGAATAGCAAAGTCCTGCAGACAACTTGGTACAATGTTTAAGAGGTTTTAAATAAACAGTAGCACAGCATCTTTCTTTGGTGCTATTAAAACCACCACAACAAACCTGGATGTACCTCTTTTATTATATACTAATGAATCGCACTTTAAATCGCGAATCGCAATTTTGATCAGAAAAATCGCAATTAGATTTTTTCTCCGAATCGTGCAGCCCTAATACCGCAGCATTCTCTCAAACAACTTGATGGAAACGCAACTAAATCACATTTTATTCGTTTTTCTTTTATGCAAATTTTGAAAAGATTCGCGTCACGTTTAGATGGAAACTCCATATAGGTGGTGTATTTAATGTGAGAGCTTCGATGAAGAGGAAGTATGGCTTCAAAGGATTACGGGAGATTCTTCCAAATTTCTTTTTTTGTGTTTCACCAAATCAAATAAACACTATATAGGTTTGAATCAACCAAAGTAACATAAGTCAGGTAGGGTCTGACTCTGAATAGGCAGCAGGTAAGATGTCTGTGACCTTTTGTGAAATGTCCTCGAAACATTCCCCTTTTGCTGCTCGCTGGTTTTGCCCTTTGAGCTCTGATTGTTTTGTAAAGGAATGTTTTTTATGTTCTTCCCTGCAGCTGATACACACACACACACACACACACACACACACACACACACACACACACACACACACACACACACACACACACACACACACACACACACACACTGTATATGTGTGTTTTACGGTGTGTGTGTGTGTGTGTGTGTGTGTGTGTGTGTGTGTGTGTGTGTGTGTAGTATATTAGAGTGACTTCTTCCAGCTGGGTTTATGTTGACTTGCAGTCTGTCTGAGTCAGTTTGAGTGTATAATACATTGTGACAGCTCATACTGATCTGTCATCATTCTTGCATCCAGTATTCCATCTTTCCACAGTCATTTGTTATTGAAGGCCGGTTGGAACATACGTGATTACGCATACTTGCAGGCGCATGTCCCATCGTGCAATGGTGAGAACAGCTAGCGTTACTCTACTTTACACCAGCTGCTTTCTTCCAAAACCTCATTATTTGACATCATACAGTATGAGACAAAGATTGTGCCTAACAGTGAATGTGATTTAGATGAATGGTATATGTGTTCCTGGATCAACATACCTGCTTACTGGAACAATATACAGTACCTGTCAAGAAGACGGACTTAATTGGACCCTTAGAGGAAAATGATAGGTTTAGAAGAATGTTGTTGATGTCCCAACCCAAAAATCAAATCGATTTTTGTTATAGAACAAACAAGAAAAACCTCACGGTGTTTGCAGTGGTTAACAGGAAATTCCAAACCTCAGAATGTCGCAACTTACCAATCAAAATCAAGCATTCCAGAGTACCATATAATAAACCAATGCTATTTCGTGGAAAAATTACTTTACGAGTTGGCTAATTTATCTTAATTCCTACAGCCACATTCGTACATTTTTTTTTGTATGAATGATTTGCCTTAATCTGCACTATCCAACCACAGCACTGCCAGTTAGGGATGCACCGATACCGATACTGGTATCGGGTATCGGCCTCGATACCACATTTTCTAAAGTACTCGTACTCGTTAAAAGTCCCCCGATACCAGGGATCGATACCATGGTCTGAGAAATGTCTATGTTTGAGCTGCGTGTAAGGGGTTAATGCCTCTTGTGTTGTCCAAAGAGGCAGAATTTACAACAAACTGGAAAACTAGTCCCTTGTTTTTTTGTTAAATTATATGACTAAAGCTGTTACCTGTAAATTTAAATCATGTTTTTTATTAAGTACTCGGTAACGGCAAGTACTGAAATGCAAGTACTCGTACTAGTACTCGTATTCCAAAAAAGTGGTATCGGTGCATCCCTACTGCCAGTGCCATTTAATGCAGAGAGAGAGAAAATAATTGACAGCACATGCTATAATAAATGATTTATGGGGTATTTTGAGCTAAAACTTCACATATGTATTCTAGGGACGCCAAAGATATATTTGACATTAGGGCTGCAGCTATCGATTCTTTTTGTAATCGATTAATCTAGCAGTTGATCGATTAATCGATTAATCTGATAAACTTTTTGTATGTGTTTTTAAACAACCAAAACAAATAATGCATAACGAAAATGATGTGGCTGTAAAATGATCAAGCATTTGGCTTTTATTTCTAAAAAATAGAAATGCCCCCACTACTTGAACCGGCCCTATGAGGCAATTTAATTTTTTGTAATTGTTTTTTGGAAAGTAATAACATGTTCGCATCTGGTATTTGTTGATTTTTAAAGTAAAAAAATTATATTTTTGTTATAAAATTAACTATATGCTCGTGATCAAGCGGTGACAGACAAGCACATGCAGATAACTGTCACAGAACTGGAAGTGTTCAGGACGGCAAAATAGCTAGCGTTAAACGAAAAGTTGATAAGAGAGTTTTCAAAGAACAGTGGACCAACGTAAGGACCAAACTCAGCTTAATCAGGCTGCTGTCCGAGCTAGCTATAAGGTAGCTTACCTACTAGCTACCCATGGAAAGCCGTTTACTGATGGGCACTTTGGCTGTGCCAGGCCTGTAATCTCTACTGCTGATGGTCATACAATTGGTCTGGGTCATACAATCCTATATAGCTGACCCGGCCCCCCATCACAGTCAGGAACGATAATGTGGCCCCCAGAGAAAAAAGTTTGGTGACCCCTGACTTCCATTATGCCAGTTTTCTTTCCCATCGCAAAAAGAGTACATACCATGGTTTCTGCAGGTTTCACAAAGTCTAATTTAAGACCTTTTAAAGACCATTATGAATGAAATTTAAGACCTATATCACAACAATGAAATCCAATTTTATAGTCCAGTGTGCCTCAGCTCATGTGTTTTTTAAGACCTTTTATCTTTCATGACAAAAAAATAAAGATGTATTTTCTTGGGGTGGGTCGAGACTCCTCAAAACGAAACTAGACATGAGACTGGGTTCACAAAAATAAGACAAGAATAGCCTTAGAATAGAAAATAGCATTTTATTTAACTGAAATCACAAAATTTTTAAACAATCTAGGGTTTTCACTAACAATTATTTTGGTGATCAATAATGATCAAGTAATCTGATCTTTTTTGGTAATAAAAATAGGCATAAGTGGGCAATAGAAGTCCAATCACGTGATTCATTGAGACTTTGAAATACATTGAGTTAGTTTAGATGTTTTAAGACCCTGCCAAAACCCTGACATACTTTTAGTTGATAGTACTGTATAACTAGGCGAACTTGGACGCAGCATATGTGTGATGCACGCATAAGTGAACTTTAATGGAGTGTGTGTGCATAAAGAGCATTTAAAATCAGTAACTTGTGAGGTTTCATGATTTTAGATAGTGAGGCAACTCACTACAGGTTGGAACGTAGAAAAAAAATCCCTGTTTACAATATAATTCTGTAAGAGATTCCCAATAGACATGGCGGCTGTTGGTTGGGAACTGCAACATGTTTTATGCTGAATAGGCAGGATAAAAAATAAACAGAGCAGCACTATGTGACAGGGGATCTCTGTGGAGATGGATAGCCGATCTGTGACCCATTACCTGGAGAAAGAGAGAGACAGTTTGGACAGCTGTGATAGACAGGATGGAAAGTGGCCGATTGTTGAAGAAGCTGCCTTGTAAAGAAGATGCACACTGTTCTCCTGCCACATGGAGATCATCCAGGAATGCTTCAGATGTTATTTTTTAGTAAACTGGGCCAGGATAAATACTACAACACTTGGACCAGACTTAAACTGTATAGGGCGACTGTTAATGTTTGCATTTCTCTTCATTGTCTGTGCAGAAAACACACCAATGATCAGTTTAACACCTTATGCACATCCATTGCTCCTTAATTATGTGCATGAAAAAATGCATTTACGCATTTCACAGATGCTTTTATCAAAAAAGGAAATTTAAGGTGCATTCAATCTGCACTTTTTAATCAGTATGTGTGTTCCCTTGGGATCAAACTCACTATACACAATCTGATTGAGCTATAGAAACACTGTATGAAAAGTATAAAAATCATTCACGATTCCTTCATTGACATCATATGTTTTGAATCACGAATCATGTGAATCACAACAGAAGGAAACATCCCTCTACCATCCTCACCACAGGACATCCATTTCCACTTTACCCGAGCTCTGATCTGAGAGCAGCCAGGCCTCTTAGACGTTAATGCTCTCACTGAAGGTTTGACGGAAAGCGAAAATACCCGTGGCTCAGAAGATGATGTGTGTTGGTTCGAGAGGTGAAGGCTGCTGCATTATTGATGGGTCTCATTCAGCTTGACTGAGCAAACTGACAACTCAAACAGATTATTGACCAGAGTCACAGAGCTGATGCATGCCATCAGATGACGTTCTCAATACATCAGCGCATAACCCCGTTATGGGCCTTCAGTGCTGTGGGAGTCACAGAAGGAACCTGTTACTGGGGTAAAACCTTTTATTTTTTTGCCAGTTATTATATCCAAGCCGTATTATTATACGGCTCGAATTTCTCTATCGACGTAAGTCTGGGAAATTTTATCACCTGTTTTATTGCCCACCAGTGCAATTGCTTAGGAGTAACACGACACCTTTTCTGACCTCGGCAAACCCCATTATTGAAAGCATAGTTCGAGACTATAGCACAAAATAATGAGAAACACAATTAGAGAAGACTTATTTTACAGTATTATGATAATTTAAAATAAAAATTCGATTTGTGCACTCGGCGCAGATCCTTATATCCAAAGTGACTTACAATACATTAACATTTCATCAGATTTTGTGTTTCTAATATATTGAATCCATGACCTTTGTACTAATAATAAAATGCTTTTGAGCTGCAGAAGCAATATAACATACTTTATTCTTTTTTTGCTTCATATGCATAATTTTACAGAGACCTTGTAACAGACTTTTTGCATATTGCGTTGTTTGAAAATGTCACATTTTGACATGAGCCCAGGGCTGGACGCTATATTGCATGGGATTATCATGCGCATCTCATCAGATTTCTTATATTTCTTATTTTATATTCTTATTAACGCTGGATTTGTTCAAATGGGGCAGTCCCAAGCAGGTCATGAGTCGCAGGCGGTAAGTAAAACTGCATCAAATGTCTGTGTTTTGTTGGCAATTGACGCATAAGGGCATATAATATAAACAATCCCGGCGCCGTGGGCACCCTGTGAGTAACTAGTGCCTGACCTGGAAGAGCCTGAGGTCTTCCTTCACCTGTTCACCAGCTCCATGTCCCACCAACCTGCAATCCTTGCTTGCTTGCACTTTTTTACTGCAGTATAATAAGTGAGTTTAACTCACTTTGTGTTTGCTGCGCTTATTGTAAATACACTCACCTAAAGGATTATAAGGAACACCATACTAATACTGTTTTTGACCTCCTTAACTGCCTTAATTCTACGCGGCATTGATTCAACAAGGTGCTGAAAGCATTCTTTAGAAATGTTGGCCCGTATTGATAGGATAGCATCTTGCAGTTGATCGAGGTTGTGGGGTGGGATGCACATCCAGGGCATGAAGCTCCCGTTCCACCACATCTCAAAGATGCTCTATTGGGTTGAGATCTGGTGACTGTGGGGGCCATTTTAGTACAGTGAACTCATTGTCATGTTTAAGAAACCAATTTGAAATTATTCAAGCTTTGTGACATGGTGCATTATCCTGCTGGTGGTCGTAAAGGGATGGACATGGTCAGAAACAATGCTCAGGTAGGCCGTGGCATTTAAACAATGCCCAATTGGCACTAAAGGGCCTTAAGTGTGCCAAGAAAACACCCCCCACACCATTACACCACCACCACCAGCCTGCACAGTGATAACAAGGCATGATGGATCCATGTTCTCATTCTGTTTACGCCAAATTCTGACTCTACCATCTGAATGTCTCAACAGAAATCGAGACTCATCAAACCAGGCAACATTTTTCCAGTCTTCCACTGTCCAATTTTGTTGAGCTCATGTAAATTGTAGCCTCTTTTTCCTATTTGTAGTGGAGATGAGTGGTACCCGGTGTGGTCTTCTGCTGTTGTAGCCCATCCGCCTCAAGGTTGTGCGTGTTGTGGCTTCACAAATGCTTTGCTGCATACCTCGGTTGTAACGAGTGGTTATTTCAGTCAAAGTTGCTCTTCTATCAGCTTGAATCAGTCGGCCCATTCTCCTCTGACCTCTAGCATCAACAAGGAACTTTCGCCCACATGACTGCCGCATACTGGATGTTTTCCCTTTTTACACCATTCTTTGTAAACCCTAGAAATGGTTGTGCGTGAAAATCCCAGTAACTGAGCAGATTGTGAAATACTCAGACCGGCCTGTCTGGCACCAACAACCATGCCACGCTCAAAACTGCTTAAATCACCTTTCTTTCCCATTCTGACATTCAGTTTGGAGTTCAGGAGATTGTCTTGACCAGGACCACACCCCTAAATGCAATGAAGCAACTGCCATGTGATTGGTTGATTAGATAATTGCAATAATGAGAAATTGAACAGGTGTTCCTAATAATCCTTTAGGTGAGTGTACATTATGATAAAGGATGCAGAATCATTACGGCATTTTGGTGATTGTTATTGGTGTTTTAATCAGGCTAGGCTACTAATTATAAGTTATCTAGCTATACGCTTTATCAGAATGTGTGTTACCTGGAAAACAAATCCATGAGCAACCCATAATGCAATGTTGTACCGGTTGAGCTACAGGAATCTCTGCTTTATCCATACAGAATCTGTAACTGCACCATCCATTGGAAATGAACCCTAGAAGTGAAATATTTCTGTTGTTTACTCTCTAAAACATTTGGAGGGGTTTATTTGAAGTGGTGCATTCTGGGAATTTGTTTGTTGCCATGTGCCATTCAAAGCCAACAGAAATGAAATTTTGGTCTATTGTTGTTGTTTTTTTTTTTTTGTCAAAAGCAGGCACAGAATGACCACAAATTATGCTTTGATGCGACTTCAAATAAGTGTAAAATAGAAGAAAATGAATCTGACAAAAAGTAAACTTACTTATGTAAAATTCGGTAGGTGTAAATGAAGCAATGTTGCCTCGAATAAAACCCTTTTGTTCTCATTTTTTATGCTTTTCAGCTTTTTTAGCACATTGTCAACCGTAAGCATAAATTTAGCATAATGTGTAAAACATAATGGCCCAAATTGAACTGAGACTGCACTTAAAAGCAAAACAGCCTTGGTGTTGTGGATGGTACGACAGTGAACTGTTGATCTGTCTGCAATGACAAGCTTTAAGACCTGTGTCAGTCGCTGTGTCAGCTCTGGTCTATGTAATAAGCATTACAATGCTTTCTTGTGACCTCTCTTGATGGATGTCAATGAGAAACTCTAATGTTCTTCCCTGACAAATCTTGTGCTTTTAAGTTCAAAAGGACGATTCTCCATCTCCCAAACCATGCGTTCACCCAAACAGAAGATTGAGGGGAAATAATGAGTCTACCTTGTCAGTTTTGGAAGACTTGTGGGTGTTTAGAGAAGCAGTCTGGTCTATCACCTCTTTAAAAGATGATGAAACGGCTTTCTGCTTATGTCTCATTACCGTTTTTGATTGAGTTGCTTAGTGATTCCTGCTCAAGTTTTTTCCACCCACGGCTAATGACTGAGATTTACGTTTAGAGCTGCAAATGAGATCTCGTTAATTCTCAACAGGGACACAAAGATTATGCACTACTTGCTTTTATGTACAGACCCCCATACGAGAGAAAACATCTTTGAATAAAATATTGCAATACTGTACTGTTTTCTTATCGTTTCTTTCTTATGTGAATCATGCTGTCTAATTTTGAGCTCCAGGTAAAGAAGGTATACATGTTGGTTTTGGTCGAAATAAAGTTTTTAAAATAAATACATTAAGCCCTCGTCTACAATCCCAATGCTCCAAATAGTCATTAAACATTTAAAATCATCTTTATTTGTATGTTTTCTGAGCGATGTATCATCCTAAATGCTTAACCTATTCAAAGATGCGTGTCCATCCACATGTGCGTCTCACATTTTGGGATTGGTTTTAAAACATGCAGGAGTTAAAAAATAAAGTGCAGGACTTGATTGATGTTAAATGAGTTATGAAAAAAGATAAAGTTTGGGACCTGACTAATGTTAAAAGAGTTATTAAAAGTAGGGATCGACCGATATGGATTTTTCAGTGCTGATGCCGATACCGTTTTTTGTTTCATCAGCCTTAGCTGATGACCGATACAGGCTGACGATTTTCTTGAGCCGATATTTGGAGCCGATACTGCTTTTGCTCACTCAATTTACATCATAAAAATGACACAATGATGATGCCAAATGTTACAAGTCTCAATTAAAAAAAGTTACATTTACTGAACTTAAAAAAACAATATTTAACAAATAGTAAAAACCGGTGAGGGTGCTATGGAACCATGAACTGCACAATGACGGGGAACTATCAGCAAATATTGATTTCTAGCACTTTACTACTACAAATAAATATAGGGGTGGTTTCCTGGACAGGAATTATCTTAAACTAGGACTAGAGCTTAGTTTAATTAGGAAATATAACTAGTTTTTACAAAATTCCTTACTAAAAACATTACTTGTGTCCATTTTGAGGCAAAACACAGGGCACTGATGAATTTTAAGATATGTTAAAAACAGATGTTATTAGTTTGGACAGTTCTTACATTTATTTTAGTCTAGGACTAGTCTAATCCCTGTCAGGAACCCCCCCCCCCCCCATAGAGATGAGAAATAAAAACCCGCTTTGTTCAGCTATAATCAGCCGTTAGGCCGAGCTTTTGATGTTGTCATAGAAAGGTTGGTTCATTTTAGTCACATGACCTGCAATCGCTTGCGGCTTACAGCACTCTGTCTGTAACTAATGTCGAAAAAAAAATTGGCGAACACGGCACCACGTATTGACAGATGCCGATATACATAAAACTCGCAAATATCGGCCCGATATATCGGCCGGCCGATATATCGGTTTATCTCTAATTAAAAGTGATAAGACATGTAAACGACCTTCCTCGTGCTGACACATCTGAACACAGATGTGCGAGTGTGTGACCCTGATATATACACAGATTTACAGCTTTAAAAATATCTTTTGACAAGAATTCACGCAGATATAATCTCTTATGTCTTAAGTAAATGTTTCTTTAACTGTTGGGGAAAAATATCTGATAACATTATATTAGATCCTTGGGCAACACTTTATTTTACTGTGTCTTTGTTACACATGCTACTTGTAATTATTATAGTTATAACAGTTAATTTTGCATAGTTACATGCAACTTACCCTAAACCAAACCCTAATCCTAACCCAAACCCTATAATAAGTACATGTTGTTAATGATTATTACTTAGTACTTAAATGTATAATAACACTGTAATAATAATACCATACAACAGGGGCGGACTGGCCATCTGGCAAACCGGGCAGTTTCCCGGTGGGCCGACGTACTTTTCGGGCCGATACATCTCATACTATATTTGTCTGAGCAGCCCAGTTAGCGTCTTTTTTTTTTTCAAGACAGACCGGCCCACTGACATTTAAGCAGCAGCCCATTGGTTATTTTTTTTAAACGACATTAAGCTGGACCAATGACTGACCAGCAAAGTCATCATCCTTTCTTTTCCTAGATAGACCGGCCCTCTCACATTTAAGCAGCAGCCCATTGGTTATATTTTTTGAATGACATTAAGCTGGCCCAATCACCGCTTTGGTCTCTGTGCAAGCGAGCGTGCATCGTCGGTCAGTTCACGTGTCAAAACAGAGAGAGAGAGAGAGAGAAAACGCAAGGAGGCGCAGAAAAACTGCGCGACAAAAAGAAGCAAGCCCTTCATCAGACGCTGCAAAATGTGTTAAAAACACAAAAATATTTTCTGCGGCAGCAAGACCTTCATCTCGCATCGCTGGTGATGATGATGATGGTGGCGGCGGTGGCACTGGCAGCACCAGCACGCAAAGTGTCAGTGAGGAGAGGGAGAGAGACGAGGGAGAAGTAAGTGTATGACTGCGGTAAGCAGAACTGCTTTCAAAACACAAGTTTAGATGGATACCCCTTGATAAAGCTGAGTCAAAAACACAAAATATGGTGATAAAGCTCCAATAAAATAATTGCACTCTTTGCTCTGTGACTACGAGAGTGTATCTGATTCATAGATTTTTCGTTGATTGTCTGTTTCAAAACGTATGATTTCTCTTCAAGCAAAATCAAACAATTCAGGAGATCTGCTTACAGACAAATATATGTTTATTGTATATAACAACACACTTGACAGATAATGTTAAAAATCTCTATTACTGTAATCACACTACTTTAGTTCAGTGAATGTAGTGAATACTTTGTAAGTACCTGTAAGTACTGCAAGTAATAATCAGTTTTCAATATTACTGTAAGCAGCACTTGTATTTTGTAATAAGTTAGCAATCCAATGGCAAATTTTGCTAATTGCATGAAACTTGTTTTAGGGTTCATAAGTGTGGATTATACAGTTTTATTGCATTAATAAATAACACGTTCTAGAAGTGTTTGTTGTGTCAACTCTCACTCTTTTCTACCTGCTATTAATTGGGTTTAGTGCTTTTATGGAATTCGAGTTGCTATTGCTATACATATTTAAAGGCGTGCAAAGATGGGTGGTATTTGTAATTATACACTGCAAAATTATTTTCAAGAAAAAACATTCTTAGTATTTTTGTCTTGTTTTCAGTAAAAATATCTAAACATTCTTAAAATAAGATGGTTTTTCTTGATTAGCAGAATGACCCAAGAAAATAAGTCTAGTTTTTAGACCAAAAATTTTAAATTTTAGTGATTTTGTGCATAAAACAAGCAAAAAAATCTGCCAATGGGGTAAGCTAATTTTTCTTGCATTTAGTGTTTAAGAAAAATGTTCAAGAAATTTTTGCTTACCCCATTGGCAGATTGTTCTGCTTGTTTTATGCACAAAATGACTTAAATTTGATATTTTTGGTCTAAAAACTAGACTTATTTTCTTGGGTCGTTTTGTTCATCAAGAAAAAGCATCTTAATGAATTTTTAGATATTTTTCTGAAAACAAGACAAAAATACTAAGAACATTTTTTTCTTAAATCATTTTTTGCAGTGTATGTAGTGTGGGCCGGTTTGGGCCAAAATGCCAGGGCCGAATTTTTGTCCCAGTCCAGCCCTGCCATACAATAAAGTCTGACTGATCCTTGCATTACATTAGATCTTAGCTGTCTGTCTCAATGTCAATAAAACATAAATAAAAAGTTGAACAAATATTTTTCCTATAGGTTTTGTTTTCGACTTTGTGTTTGCCAAATCTATTCGTTAAATCCAGTCATTTTAAAGTATGGATGTGGTGATTTTTTTAACCCTCAAAAATCTTAAAGAATTATTCCACTTTCATAAAAAACTGATAATTTACTCACCCCCATGTCATTCAATATGTTTATGTTTTTTCAGTGATAAGAAATTAAGTTTTTGGAGGAAAACATTCCAGGATTTTTCTCCATATAGTGAACTTTAGTGGACCTCAATGGTTTCAATGCAGTTTCAAAGGGCTCTAAACGATCCCAACTGAGGCGTATGGGTCTCATTTAGCAAAACGATCGTCATTTTTGCCCCCCAAAAATAAAAAAGAAGTACTTTTAAACCACAACTTCTCGTCTTGCACTAGCTTTCTGATGCATGACGTATGTAAAACTACAGCTCCAGTGTTTATAAGCTTGGAGAAAGAGGACTGTTCAGACATTTTTGTATGTCGAATGATAGAAAATAATGTCTTTTTGTCACTTTATTGTTTAAAATGTGTGGGTTTCACATATGTAACGCGTGACCTATCAACGTGAATGCGCTATACGTAAAGTCGCGATGGTGCATCACACGGCTAGTGCAAGACTAGAAGTGCAAGTACTATTTTTTGTGAAAAGATGATAGTTTCACTAGATAAAACCCCTATGCCTCATTTGGGATCATTTAGAGCCCATTGAAACTGCAAACTGTTGAGGTCCACTAAAGTCCACTATATGGAGAATGTTTCCTCAAAAAAAAAAAAAACATATTTTCGACTGAAGAAAGAAAGACAAACTTCTTAAATGACATGGGTGAGTAAATTATCTGGAATTTTTTTCATGAAAGTGGAATAATCCTTTAAATCAATTTTACACAAAACTGACTTTTTTAACTATATCAACTAGGGTTGGGCAATGTCCCCTAAATTGGCAGTCGATGATGGTTGCATTAAACCATCGCGATAGACGATGATATCGTTAGGTGCGGGGGTATTTTAATTTTTCGTTATTATATAATTATTATTCCTTTTTTTAAAATATCTCTTTACATAAATATTTTTTTCTATTTAAAAGCTATAATTTCGTTATTTTACTAACCCAATGACTCCTCCGCGCTTTCCAATAGGTTGCTGGTGAATATCTGTGCATATGATCCACCATTACTCCATCAGAGCGGGTCTTCAGCACCGCTGGGAGCAGCCAACACTCCAATCCGCAGCTTATTAAAACTAGACAAAGTGAACAAGTTGGTATTTATGGCCAGAAACAACGAAATTTAAACATGGTCTTTGTATGTAAATCCCGCGTTTCAGTCGGAGTGTTGTTCCCGTTTTCCTGAATTTTGGGTTTATATCTTAAACTGTTGCTTCAGTCCAGCATAGCCACATGTAACAATGAGCACGATCTCTCGAGACACTAATAATTTTTTAATATGGGCTGTTTTCTTGTACAAAATTAAATATTTTAAGTTAATTGTACAACATGTTAAAAGGCAAGATTCCAGCAATATCAAGATCAAATGCCTGACAGGATATTTTCACAGACTAACACACGTCACGTCTCAGGCATAGACTACAGTATTCAAAATAGCATATATGCATTAGTTATATTTTCAATTTAATTTTTATAGAGCAATTCCCGCAAAGATTTAAGGTTAACTATAGTCTATAGAAGAGAGTTAGTGTATGTCGACTCGCAGCGGAGTGGGGGCGTGGCATCATGATGGTGTCTCTCCATCGTGAAGTTCAGTGAACCATCACGATGGACGATGATATCGTCCATCGGCACAACCCTAATATTAACTTCAAACAGATGTAGCTCTGTCATTTTTTATAGAGAATGTCAAAATATAAATAACAAAATTTTTAAATAAACTCATTCTGACTCAGTTTGCCGGTATGGGTCACATTTTTGCACCTTGATGGTTCCGTATAACCATCGTATAACCTTCACATTTTTCTTCAGTGTTACGGGAGATACAGTCAATCTCCAACTCCTACTAGTGGTAGATTTACAATGAGATTTCAGAGTATTTTCTTGTTCTTTCTGTTTCAGGCCTCTCTTCAGCGGTGCAGAAGTTCTCTCAGTCCTTACAGGAGTTCCAGTTTGAGTGCATCGGTGATGCAGAAACAGATGATGAATTAAACATCGGTGAGTGTGCTCAATAGGCCATTGTTCTGGAAATAGATCGGAAAGAAAGATTTCTTCATTATCTTACTTTTTTCTCCAGCATTGCAATGGAATATAATGAAGAATTTTTTTTTTTGCTTCTCAGATGTTTTTTTCTGATCTCATTATAGACCTCTTTCATGCTTCTCATTTGGATTTTCAGACGATAAACTCAGAAAAAAAGTTTAGATTTGGCAAGATAAGTCAAAGTTCTTAAATTTTAAATTTAGAGACAAAGTGGATTCTTCAATAAAATGTATCTGAGAACTCCATTAAGCCGTCTGAGCTATGAAAGATGCAATAAAATATACCTCTAAACCCATTATGAGACGGTCTGCTTAACCAATCTAAGATCAGTTTAATGGAAAAAGTCCCCCTAATGCTCTGAGGAGATGTTTCCCCTCCCTTCCCCGCCCAGATCTCCTGCACACTGAATTTTTTCCGTACCAGATAAATGGGATTGTCGTTTTAATCAGGTGCTATGCGTTGAAATTCCATACGAGTTCCTTGGAAGAGTCGCCTCTCTGGAGAGCTACTGCGGGACTTTAGGCCATTGATCACAAACTTTCTTAAAGTCTTCGATGTGCAAGCTGTCTTAGATTTAATGGTTTTGATTAATAAACATATTCCAGTATGAAAATTAGCATCTAGCGCAACGACATTCTGTCCCATTCCGGATTTAGCACAACAAGCTGAAGGCTCAGTGAGACTGGGCCGGCATGCATAATGTATTGTATTGATTTGCTTACATTCCAGACGGAGAGGTCTCTGCTTAGCCCTTTAAGAGATCAGAGTAACTAATTGTGTGATTTGTATCAGAGATTAAGGAAAATGCAGACCGCTCACCCTCAGCAGGCGCAGAGCAGATGTGAAGAGAGTATATATGCCCTGATGGGTTGATCACTCATCCTGTTCTGTCTCTTTACACACCCATTCATCTCTCTCTCTTCTTATCTCTCTACCTTTCTCTCTCTTTCTGTCCCTTATGTGTCATTACTTTGTTTATTATCTTCCTGTCTTGCTCTGTGCAATGTGGGCTGGCCTGACACCCGGACCATCTGTATCTAACAATTGGCTTCCTGCCTTTTGATCGCACGATTGCCGCTTGTCGTTTAGCCCGGTACCTTTTCCCTTATATCCAAGCAGTCTTGATCAGAAAAAAAGAGAATTAAATGTGTTGATGTGCTCATAATGCAGCATCTAGTGCAATTTGGCCCTTTTTCTGCCCACGTCTGGTCGCCAAATAGGAATGTGATGAATTTCGCAGTTGTTCCTCTGTTGTCTGGTTGAAAGTGATGTCGGTGGTTCAGCCACGTTGAGTTTTTTGGACGGCAGCACTGTAAAGGCATTGTTACAGCTGTTTAGCTAATGGACAAGTTTAACCATTGTGCATGGTTTTGTGATTCAGAACATGTTAATGGGTAATTGTGCTGTATCCATTGATTTACACAGGTTATGCTGCAGAATGATCTTTGTATAGATTTCATGGATGAAATCTGGCTCTGCGTGTTAGTGCCTCTTTGATATGGATCCAGTCCTCTGTTTTTTGGGATCTGCCAATCCAGGCTTAAAAAATAAGAGTCTTGCCCACCATCTGTTAATTGACTAAACTAAAATGATTAGCATTTAGCAAAAATGGCTCCAGTGTTCATGTTAATGCTCAAACGTATGCCTAGACAAACACTACTGAAATAGTGATAGATAAATACTGCACCAATCACATTATGGTCAAAAATAGTCAAACACACAAAGTGTGAGTACTAGGGCTGTGACGGTATGGGATTTTTTCTTTGGTGACCCATTTTCTTTTGATCTTTTGTGACCCATTTTTTTGTAAAATACATTTCATAGAATAACAAGCTGAGAAAGCTGTAGAAAGAACATGCCAAGCTCAACATTGCTTCTGGTGAGTTGTGCAAAACTAAGATTCCTAGTTTAAGCATTGTTTTTTGGGTAACAGTCCGTGGATATAAACTCACTCCTCTAAACGCAACTTGTGAAACTTTGAATAATTTATTGTACAAAAAATGGGTTACAAACAATCACAGAAACTGTTCCATAATTCATATTAACCTCAAAAGAAATCGAAAAACATTTAATGTTATTATTGTGTAATTAGATTTTTTAAAGTGGATACGGACTGCAATAGCCTATTGCTTCATCACATACAGTAAATAACTGGGCAAAACTTAAAGGATTAGTCAATTTTCTTAAAAAAAATTTAGATGTCAACCACACTGTCATCCAAAATGTTGATGCTTTCTTTGTTCAGACGAGAAGAAATTATGTTTTTTGAGGGAAAACATTAAAAAAAGTGTGACAATGATGACCTCAGCACCATGGTAGGCATCTCATTACTGCGGAGATGTATATAATTAAATTTAATCACATAATTTAATAAATAATCACAACACCATCTTTGGCGGTGGCCATTTTAAAACCCATGCCGGGTGACCACTGGAAAGAAGTTCTCATCTATCACACTTCACAAAAAGTTTTCAAAGTGTCTGGTATTGTTGTTGTGCTCCCCTAGTATCCAGCCCTAAAAGGGTAAGATTACTCTTACAGAAGAAAAATGTAATTGTCTTTTGGAATCAATCTGGTCATCGATGAAAGCGAGTGTCTTGACCGGACCCCATGTGTGCGGTGGGACCAGAATCTTGATGCAGCCGTGCTGCAATCTACTTTGAAGCTGCAAGCAGCTCACGACGCATCAGCGGTCTGTCTGGGTGTATAGACGGGGTCAGCTGACCTCCTATCGATTTCATTCCATGACTTCCTGCTGTGACATTCACAATCCACACCAGTTATCCTGAAATCAATCCCACAGAGAGATTGATGTAGCTATAGAAATATTAATTGTCCTCAAAGTACAAGACTGGCTGATGAGACGATCTCTTCCTATCTTTCTCTCTGTTTAGTTTCTCTATCTCATTCCATTACACAATTTCTATTTACTTCGTTTTTTTTATTTAAATTTCTTACATTCCATTTGTACTAATTGTTTCTCAAACAGATTGTTTTTCACCTGGTGCCCACTAAAACTTTTATTTTAACTTTGAGGAGTCTCCAATGCAATATCAAGTGGACACAATAACATCAGCTTGATTCGAGACAGTAACCACCTAGCAACCATCCGAACAACCGTTTGGCACTTACAACCTCTCACAACACTCTAGTATCTTGATAACAGGTTTTTAGCATCTTGGTTTTACACCTACATGCAACGTTCAGATTTTCTTCCTAAAATGGTTTTAAACTTGACTGGATAGTTTAGTTTTTAACTTAAAGGCGCCGTATAATGGAAAACTGTATTTACATAGGCATAGATAAATATGTACATGGTAATGACATTGTGAGCCTTGAACATGATTGTTTTCTCCTCCTTATATAAACCTTGTGCATGCAAAAGTCCGCTGGAAAACAGGCCAATCTCAACATAACACTGACTGTAACATTACAGCTGAGATGTATCACCTTAACATTAAATTACACATTTCATTTAGTACAATGTTGTTACAATGCTAAAAACAAAGTTGTGACTGCTGAGTTAGCGCTATATGCTAGTTAATGCTATATGCTAGCGTTTAGGCTGAAGTTCTACTATTGACGTTACAGTTACGTTTTGCAGGTTCATTCTGAAAAAATAAATATATAATAGACCTTTTTATTCTGGGAAGAAATCCTATGGTTGTAAATGGACATGTAAAACCATCTCTGGATCTTTTTTGCACTTAAAGGTCACGTTCTTCCTGATCCCAGCTCAAAGTTCACTGCCAGTATGTACTGTAGATATCAGAGAACAATGTAACGTTTTATTTTAATGCATTCTTGGGCACCTTTAAGCCATAATATGTATGCTTTTTTAAATGAAATGTCCAAAACCACTTGTAAAGTGTGATGTATTTTAATGCAGTTGTGTACCTGCATTATCCCAAAAGTTTACAAGATAGGTAAATCTAGATAAATTCCTATTTAGAGGATTAGTCCATTTTCTTAAAAGAAAAATCCAGATAATTTACTCACCACCATGTCATCCAAAATGTTGATGTCTTTCTTTGTTCAGTCGAGAAGAAATTATGTTTTTTGAGGAAAACATTGCAGGATTTTTCTCATTTTAATGGTATTTAATAGAGCCCAACATTTAATACTTAACTCAACACTTAACGTTTTTTTTCAACAGAGTTTCAAAGGACTCTAAACGATCCCAAACGAGGCATAAGGGTCTTATCTAGTGAAACGATTGTCATTTTTGACAAGAAAAATAACAAATATACACTTTTAAACCAAAGAGCAAACTTCTCGTCATGTAGATCCGGTCGTGATGCGCCAGCTGACCCCACGCAATACGTCATGACGTCAAGAGGTCACAGAGGACGAACGCGAAACTCCGCCCCAGTGTTTACAAGCGTCTTGAAAGAGGACCGTTCCTACGTTGTTGTATGTCAACTGATACTAATTAATGTCTTTGTGGCAGTTTATTGTTTAAAATGGTCCGCAAATGTGCTTTTTATATATGTAACACGTGACCTCCCTACGTCACTACGCATTTACGTTAGGTCGCGCTGGACCGGATCTAGACGAGAAGTTGTGGTTTAAAAGTGCATATTTTTTATTTTTCTTGTCAAAAATGACAATCGTTTCGCTAGATAAGACCCTTATGCCTCGTTTGGGACCGTTTATAGACCTTTGAAACTCCTTTGAAAAAACTGTTAAGTGTTGAGTTAAGTATTAAATGTTGGGCTCTATTAAAGTCCATTAAAATGAGAAAAATCCTGCAATGTTTTCCTCAAAAAACATAATTTCTTCTGGACTGAACAAAGAAAGACATCAACATTTTGGATGACATGGTGGTGAGTAAATTATCTGGATTTTTCTTTGAAGAAAATGGAATATTCCTTTAATTAAAGGCTGCGCCTTGTCATTAGCTGCATTTCTATCAAAGATTTGAGCAAAACTTGGCGTTATTTTATAAATATTGACCCTTCATACGGCGCTGCGCAGACCAACATGCAGATGACAATTGCGCAATTTGAAAGGTAATGGAAATGCAGCTACTGTCGCCTATCAATAAAATAATATCCACGCTATCTTCAGATATCTGGTTTTAAAAACTATGGCAACATGTGTTTACAAATGCGTAAGTGGTGGTTATACAGCATCTAGCACTAGGGCTGTCACTATAGCTACTTTTCATCGGTCGGTTAATTGCCCCAGAAATAATGGCGATTGTCGATATTGACCATTTTATGTCACTGATAAAAAAAATTGCATAATAATTCAAGAACATCCTTTCTAAGAACACAACTTTGATTTTTAAGAACATTATGATGAAAAATATGAAATATTAATAAGAAATTGAAATGAAAGAAAAAAATAATATTCTAAATCAATGTTTCCCAACCTTTTTTCTACCACGGCACAGTTTTAATAAAAAATCATACGGCACATCACTTTCACAAGAAGCATTAACAGATCTGCACAAACATGTATTGCAATGCTTAAATTATTTGTTAAACTGGAATCTGTAAGGAATAATTGAAGACGGGCCATTGAATTATAAGAAAATAATGCACACCCAAGGTGCAATGCGCGGAGTGCCGTTACACCGCGGGTGTGCATTATTTTCAAATAATTCAAAGGACAATTATTCCTTTTGTACCACGTTTAACACAAACATTGCTGGTGCCTATTTTTAAGACACTTGACAAGTTAGGTGTGCGGTTATCAGAAATTAATGCATACCCACATTTCTCAGCCAATCAGAATACAACATTCAACAGACCCGTGGTATAAAATACTGTATTAAACATAGTATTCACATTTAATGTGAAACTTGATCTTGTTTTGATGAACACAAATGAGCGCTTTTTCAAACACTGTGGCAGTGTTATATTTCCACGGACACTACACAAGTGGTCACGGCACATAAGTGTGCCGCAGCACAGTGGTTGGGAAACACTGTTCGAAATATTAAAAACATAAATAGATATTATAAAATATGCATTTCAATTTAAACTGCTAATAGTGATTGTTCAGGGTAAATCCCAGCTTTACAGGGTTAATTGATTTAGACGAGTGTTACTCTGATCGCATCTGTGAGTATGCGCCATTACGTGCAGTCACAATTATAATAGCTACACCTCAGATAAAAAAAAAAACACTAGATGTTATGGTTGTTTTCATTGCCTCAGTTTTTGAACAGAGTAGAAATGCTAGCTTGTTTACTTTAATTTCCTCTCCTCACTTCGGAGATGCGGGTTGTAACTTAGCTTTAAATCCAATTCCAGTCAGATGTGCCACTCTTCGTAGACAGACAGCAGGCAGAAATAACAGAGGCAATCGCGATCATCTAAAATGCTAATGATATTAATTTATTTTGCACATAAACACACATGAAAACACTGTGGTAATATATCGCCTCTCAAAAACTAGTTTTTTACCGACGTCGTGTTCACCTATTGTTCAACAAGTCGATAAAGTCATTGTTGCTAAAGGCCTATCTAGCACGCAACTGTTGTGCCTCGCAGCTAATTCATTAGAATGGCATAAAAAAATGTGATTTAAAAAAAATCATAATCTATGTTATTGTTTTGAAAGTGTGACCTCTAGTGGTGAAATCCTACATATTGTGTCTTTAACACTACAACACATAATTGCACCTTTTTAAACAACATCTCGTTGAAGCTCTGTTTCATTTCAGTCTTGATTTATGGAAAACACATGATGGGTTTTTAAATGAGAGGGCTGTCTGTTACAGTCTGTCTCATCAGCCTATTTCAAATGTGTGCACGTCCTAAGCCAGAAGCTCATTTCTGAGATTGACTCATCAGATCTGTCATTTTCCCCATTAACCTGTGAATGATACTTATGCTTTTCTCTCATATATCCTGCCTTAAGTATCTCATCTCGTTCAATGGCGCGTCCATCCTCGGGTTCTGTCCTCATCTTCTACATCTCAATTTCTCTCTCTCTCTCTCTTTCATTTTCAGTCTTTCTCTCCTCCTTTTTAAAGGAGCAGTATGTCATTTTTTTATGTTGCGAGACTCTCTCCTGTCCCAGTTTAATATGTTGCAACAAGCCATTCATGGGTTCATTCATCCCAAAAGTGTAAACAGTGCATCTCTGTTGAGCTATCAAAACCATTGCTGTGGTTTTTAGCATTATGACCAACCTATAATAAAAACATTAGTTCAGCCAGTGCCGTGAGATTAGGATGGCGCCACATGTTAGTACGACCAAAAGCAGAGGATACATTATTTTCATTATTGTTTAATAGATAGAAATGCCTTCAAACCTAAATAATAATACACATGAATCTGCATTTTTTGGAATCACCTGAGTTACCTGAAGAGCATGTCATTATGCATTTTTTATTTATTTTAAATGGCTTATTTAAGTGTAAGGGCCCTATCTTGCACCCAGCGCAATTGACTTTGTCAGTGACACATGTATCATTCGCATTTTGCAGCGGCGCACAGCGGGTTTTTCCCTCCACAGACGCATGTCGGCAAACTAGGGAATGAACTTGCGCTCCCTGGGCGGTTCAGCGCAAAAAAAGGAGCCGTTTTTGATGCTATTTTGCAGTTTCAAAAAACAATTGCGCCACTGACCAGATAAAACAAGTCTAAAGTCAGTTGCGCATTGTTCATTATGCTATTTTAAGGGTGCATGCTTGACCATAATGTATAGCGTGCACAACGCGCACACACTTTGCTTATCTAATCTACACAGATGCAACAGTTATTTTTGCAAATCATAAATTGTTACAATAAAAAATATTAACACATGAGATAAGGGAAATCATAGTGGTGAGCATTGTGGTGATAGTTTTTATTTATTGTGTGGCTGCGTTAAAAAATTATCATGCAAATAACGATTAAAATATTTTCATACGTTTGTTGTGTGGCTGTATTACGTTTATTTTATGTAAATAATAATTAAAATGTTTTCATAAGAAACCTTAATGTATGTGAACTTGATTTGTAAGTGTACTTTGGGGTTGGACTGCTTGCGTTTCTTGGCTTTCAGCGGTGAGGGTGGACGCAGCGATGTCCTCTGCTGGCGTCAGGTCATGTGTAGAGGCAGATCCACCTCCTGTTACACGACGTGGCCAATATATGCTGGCAAGCTTGGGATTCCCCCGTCTCCTGACATCATTGTAGCGCTTGCGGCGCAAGGTCCTGGGGATGCCAGCTGATGAGACAATTGCGGCTATTTCCTCCCACGCCTGTTTAACCTACGCTGATTCGGGCGGGATTCTCCTATCCCCATACAAAACAACTTCTCTGTCTTTGACTGCTCTTACAAGAACGTCGGTCTCCTCGGCTGTGAACCGCTCCTGGCGTGCGCCTGGTAAATCCGTCATAATAATAGCAACCCGCCATGGAACTAGCGCCCTTGCGTTTAAAGGGAATGTTGGATGACATTCTGATTGGTTTATTTGACGTTACGCCCAAACCACACCTATGATTAATGAACCTACTTCAGACCAACCCCTTCTTGATTTGCGCCTGGCGCAAGAGTTATTTCTCCCACCAGGAAAATAGCAACAGCGCCCAAGATCCGCCCACAAAGTCACTTGCGCTTTGCGCTTCTCACTTGCGTTTCAGATCGTTAAAATAGGGCTGTAAATATTTCTCTGTGATTTCTTTTATTTGTATCGCTGCAAAGAAAATTATTAAATAGCATTATTGTTTATTATTCAGTGTGAAAAATTGCCCAGCACTAACAGTAAGTCTACCCTTCGTTCAGGAATGAATGGGTATTTTTGGAGCATTTTGAGACACGGCATGTCTGGGTTCAGCTGTCCGTAGTCACTTAAAGTCAGAGAGCGTAAATGCACAAAGAGAGATGGGTTTGCTATCTGTACCGCTGGTATGATACTTATGTTGGCATACTGGACATGACCAAATGTCCAAGCCCAAGTCCATCCAGGGAAAGAGAGCCGCTATCGGTTTCCAGCACACCCTGTGAAGCATTGAATGGCACACAATTGCTGTTCTGAGCTTTCATAGGCTGCCATGAAAGAGACAGAGGCTACTGCCATTTTACATTTTAGTTTACATTTTAAAGTACTTGGTTATGTGTCATTTAGTGTACATCCAACCATTTTTTTTATACCATGGGTCTTCAACAGGGGGTTTGCGGCCCCTTGGAGGTCTGTGGTGGTATTACTGGGTTCCTGCATCCATTACATGGGGCCGTGCATTATCATGCTGCAACATGAGGTGATGGATGAATGGCACAGCAATGGGCATCAGGATCTTGTCATGTTATCTCTGTGCATTCAAAATGGCATCAATAAAATGCACCTGTGTTCATTGTCCAGTGTTCATAACCTGCCCAAACCATAACCCAACCGCCACCATGGGCCACTTCCACAACGTTGACATCAGCAAACCGCTCACCCACACAACGCCATACACGCCGTCTGCCATCTGCCCTGTACGGTGAAAATGCCATTGAATGTAAGGATTTGCCCTCTCAAGTCAGTTGCAACAACGAACTGCAGTCAGATCGAGACCCTGATGAGGACGACGAGCATGCAGATGAGCTTTCCTGAGGCGGTTTCTGACATTTTGTGCAGACATTTTTTGGTTATGCAAACCGATTGTTGCATCAGCTGTCTGGGTGGCTGGTGTCAGATGATCTTGGAGGTGAAGTTGCTGGATGTTGAGGTCCTTTGCTGGTGTGGTTACACGTGGTCTGCAGTTGTGAGCCCGGTTGGATGTACTGCCAAATTCTCTGAAACGCCTTTGGAGACGGCTTATGGTTGAGAAATTATCATTCAATTGCGGATTGCATTCTCCCTCAAAACATTTATCCTGTCTGGGGTCACATGGAGTGCTATCTTAAAGCATAGAAAGGGAAATGTCTTGTACATGATTCCAAGCATATATTGTTATTTAAAGTAGCTTATATTGCACTAAGTCCATGTGTACACAAAAGCATTAAAGCACGGCTGGAAACGGCAGCCACACCTCTAAAAATGACGATTGTGGGTTCTTGGCAGCGTTTTTATAAAACTTGGGTGCTATGATACTCTGTGCCTGTTGGTTGGCATATGGCATTTGTCCCACCCCTCTTACACTGTGATTGGACAATGTAAAAAGTTCAACATTTTTAAACTCTAGGTGACCGGTTCAAAATGCAAACGGTGTTGCCATTTTTTTTAAACATGGCACTCCCTTTACAAACATCAATTAAAAAATACACTGACCTCTGGAAAAAACGTTGGTGTACATATGGCCTGATTGCGGCCCAAGTCTCACTGCTATAACCAGTGATTAAGTGCTTTACTCCTGCACTTAATGGGGATTGTGGAAATTAAAGTAATTTTCAAGTAATAAATCTCCTACCCCCACCTGACATAAAACCTGCCCTCAAAGCAGCCGTACAATATATGTAATGGTATGTTGTGGGAGGATTACTACATGTATGAGAAACTAAAGGAAAAATAAAAAAGAAAGCAGTGTCAGTTTTTGTGGTTTTTAAGAAACCTTTTGGTAAAAGAAATTGAACTAAGTATTTTTCCCACTGATAATTATGGCTAATGTGCATGTATGAAATAGTAAACTGCTATGTTCTTATCTTATCTTGTTATAAACATTGTAAAATGAGCTGGTCAGTCAGTGAATCTGAAAGGTGAAACCTTTAGCACCTTTTTAAGTGCACTGTTTAATATAGATACATTATTAAATACTGCACTTTCTTCATTTTAGGTGGCCGAAAGTGGACGGAGGTCTTTTTATAACTGTGCTATATTGATTCAAATTCATAAAATCGTTTCTATTGTTCATTCTGCATTCGCCTTAAACGCTGAATCATTCATATAAATAACCATGGCAATAAATCAATGCTTACCGCGTCTACTTAACCGCATTTCTATTGACCCACATGAATCAAATTATTATATGTTTAAACTTTAACCGGCAAATGCAAATGGATTAATAACTATATTTTTCTGTTTCAGCTCAATCCTTTAAAGAGTTTTCCCAGCTGCTGAACACCATGGAAGAGGAGAGAAGACGACTGGTAAGCATTATGACATTATGCAAAATATCAGCACATTTGCAAAGCTTAATTTACCTGGTCATTGTGATATACGCACAACCGGCGCAACGTCATAGAATGTTTCTGAACAGGTTCACGCCCACTTTTGGGGGAAAACAAACTAGACTTCCTATTGACTTCCATACATAGGGGAACAAAGCAACGTTTGTACACACCCGGCAGGCATAAATAACTTAAGAAATCACTCTGGTTAAACATGTTGAGTTATTATCCGTCCACCCTGCCTGCCATAGAACGCGAAAGATACATTAACACATTTAATTTGGTCAATATAGAAACATGTCTCTTTCATTCTTACTGCGTTTAGATGGGACTTGGAGAATTGTCAGGTTTCTCGCAGGTAGTGACGTCACCGCCTATAGTACATAACAGTCGTTAAAAAGCCGACGGCATATCTGTCTTAAGCTATACTGTTGTATCTCTTATCATGTCTGCAGAACCTGTAAATGTAACAGGAGCTTTTATTTTCACAGTTTTTCTGCCAACTGCATGAGTCGAGCGGAGACTTTTATGCGTTACTTTGCGCTTACTTCCACGTGTGACATTTATCTTTCACACGCGGAGACATGCGCACATGGATAAAACCGTGAGAAAGCCGGTTAAGGTGTTTACATGCCACACGAAATCGGGGTAATGAGCAAAAAACTATCTGTGCCGATCGTTTTTTGCTTACGCTGTTTATGGGCTTTCCCCCATAAAAGAAAAAAACGTTTTACCCGTTTACATGGCCCCACGTGTTATCAGTTTATTAAGCATAATCGGTGTAATCGATTCTTTCGATTCCAAAAACAGGAATCGTAATTGAAATCGATTCTGAATTTTTTCAGCCCTACTGTTTATGTACAAGCCATGTGCAGTATTTGAACATGCTATAGAAACACACAGTACATTGGTAAATTCGCATAGTACCACCACAGGACCTATTTGTAAAGAATGATACACAGAAGTGTGTTGCTGTTGTTATCTATTATCAGATTAACACCTCACAGCATCACTTTGATTAACTGATGTGCTAATGAGAAAACAAGCAAACAAACATGTTTATTTTTTCTCTGATTGGTCGGTAAATCAGCAGGCGGATATCAGCGTCTCTGTGTGTTTTTAATCAACACATTGTAGTTGACAGGTGAATGTGGAAGAAGGCTTTTAGAAGGCCTCATAAAACCAACAACTTACAATAATGTTAGTCTCTGTAGTACATTGTATCTGGATGTTGGTGGGTGTTGTGCCTTTGAATGCTCAGAACAGACACTTCATTGAAACACACTATTCCAGTAATACAATGAAATATTACAGCAATTTGAACATATTAGTGTATATTTTGACACAAAGGGCTTTTGATTTCATTTGTATCCAGTTCAAGCTTCTTTTACATTTAAATAGTCTTGTTAGCATTCTATGCGCGGTACTGTGCAGTAGTGCTGTGTTCAAAATATTGATATGGCGATACATTGTCATGAACTCCTGGTGATGCGAGCATCGATACAGCACCTTTCGTATGGATCCTGACACACTTTTAAAGGCAGCGTGAAAGGTCGTATAGTTGATCCGAGATCATATGGAAGTGACGCGGAGCTGAACTTTTATCCGCTCTCTTATAATACAGTAACGCATTTGGGAAGAAAGACAAGAAAGAGCTGCAGGTGTAACGTGTGTCAATAATAATCTTTTACATTCTATCCTTTAATCTTTCATATTTAAAAGCGTTTTTGTGCTGCTGCGCATTAGGCATGGGCCGGTTACCGGTTTCAAGGTATACCGAGGTTTAAAACAGTCAAGGTTTCAAAACCACTAAAATGTTCTGTGATACCGTCTCCAAGGTATGAGCTGTGCTTATACAAAATTCATTAAATCATGAAGTCATGTGATTGATTTGATGTTTACATTTAATATACATTACGAAAATATTATATGTGTTGAAAGCATATTATAATTTAAAGGCTTTATTGTACCTGGCATTTGAAAATAACACATTTTAGTGTTGCAATGGCAAAACCGCAACACCGTGAAACCGTGGTATTTTTGCTAAAGGTTATCATACCGCCAGAATCTTATACCGGCCCATGCCTACTGCGCATTCATGTATGTGATAAGCAAACCCGCGTTGTCGTCACATTTATAGGCGCATATTACTAATTACAAAAAACATATTGCGCCATATTAGTCTATTTTAGTTGCCTCAAAATAGCAACGCACCAACAAAGCACCTGAACATACCTCGTTTTTAGACCAGAACGCCCATGGAGGGCGTAAATGCATTTGCTATTTAAACAATGTGGCGCTAAACGTGAAAATGAAAATTGCGCAGGGTAAAAACTAGCAAAAGACTGCATTGCGCCTGGTGTAAGATAGAGCCCATAATGTTTCTAAATAAAAATGTAATTAAAAATTTTCCTGTATCGTGATACGGATCATATTGTGACCTAGTATCGGGATACGTACCATATCATGGAATTGTTTTTGGTGATACACAGCCCTACTGTGCAGTAGAGGTCTTCTCAGGTCCAAAAAAATGTTCCCAACCCAAAATGTCCTGAATCAATTTATACCCAAACCCGACGAACATAAATATTTTATTTTTGAAGAAAGACCCAACCCGAGAAAAACATGAGAAAATTACACTCGACCAGAACCAATGGCAATTTTTTTAACCCAAGTGTAAAACGGCACTGACGTGCAGCCCCACACCGCCTCCATCCCCAGCTCCACATGCCCAGATCTGTTTACACAGCAGCAGTAGCATAAACAAATTTAGCTCTGCCAATAAGAAATATATCTGCATGTCCACAATACCATGCCAAAACTTTCCTCCTTTATTCTTGTCATGACTGAACTACTTTGATGAGCTTTACTTACTGTAAAAGCTCATGCATATCTGTCAGAATGTACGTGTTTCGTAAATGTCAAGACGATAAGTAATAGGGGATAGGGTAAAAACAATGACATTTCAGTTTTAAATTCATCGCATGACTCCAATGATTTTGGATTCATTTTGGATTCAGTTGCTGCACGACTCCGGGTTGCACATCCCTGATGCAACAATTATTTTTAGTGGCTGTTAGTGCTAAAAATACTACTTTGTGAAATGTACAAAAGTAAAAACGATCAAGGTCATCTGATGCCGGCTCTTAAAGGGTAAAACACCCAATAAAGCTATTATTTTGCTATTACGCAAATTTTTCCAGCACGTTCTTGTGTCCTGGTAGCAACTTGTCCATGACCCAGTGGTTGGGGACCTCTGTCCTAAAGTATTTAAGAAGATACAAGTGAGACAGATTTAACCCCTACATACATATTTAAGGCTCTAGTGCAGAGGTGGGTAAACATTTTAGACCAGAGGGCCACATCATGTTTTGGAAACCAAGTGAAGGGAGATAATAAATTTGTAATAAATTCTTAAATTGTATTTACAATGGAGGTATGCATGAAAATATAGCCAACCATTTGAACCATTAAACAACAATTATCATTTAATATTTATTGTTGAATCAACTTTACATCAGACATAATCTCATGTGCACTGCTATTACTACTGTAGTACATATAGGTCATCATAAAACTATGTCTGCTTAAAGCTGAGGGAGAACCTTTTACCTTTCCAAGCCATGCTATGAAAGTGTTAAGGCCAGAGTATAGTTTTTACATGTATGCGAACTTTTAATAGTAATATGATTCAAATAAAAGAACTAAACATTTGGTTGTTTATCAGTAGCATGGTTTGGTTGTAGTACATTGCAGTTACAGTGACAGCCAAAATACATCGGCCTATATGTAATTTTAAATTAAACTTTTAATAAATTTTTGTTAAATTGTATTTGTTTAATGTTTTCAGTTGATAAGATATGCTGATAAGTTATGCTTTTTGATTACTAAAATTTAATGTAACTATTATAAGCAGAATCCAGAAAATGTAAATGGAAAACACAGAATAAAAAAATAAATCAAACGGAATTTGGAGAAAAAAATTAAATTGATTTCATAGGGCCCTACTATTTGTTTAATTTGATTTGCGGTGGGATTTGCTGTAGTTCATGACTGGGTAGATTTGTTCACACATACAGGATTGTGTAAAAGTCTTACCGTGGGTAACACTAGCCGCGTTTGAGGCATCAAATTCGCATCTACGCGCATGGCCGCGGGAAGTGGGGGTGCTGAGGTTGCTGTAGCACCCCCTATTGGGGGGAGGGAAAATTTTTTTAAGTAAAATATTTAGCACAATTTATATATTCCTAATGAATATTTTAGGAAATTATTTTGACACATGTAGGCTATTACGTGTATTTTGGATTTTAATTTCATTACTGTCTGTGCCTACCCATCTCCGTGGCCTCATCTGAGCGCACTTTCTCCACCTTGCGTCTTTTGAAGACTTCATCTCCACAACCCCTGAGCGCACCTCAACATTTGGACACCTGTAACCAGGGCACCACATCCTCAAAGTAAGAGGTGCCGCCGCGCTTGTAGCATTTATTTTTAAAGATCTATATAAAAATATATTAGGTATGTTACTGTGAGAATAATTTACCACCAAATTCTAGTCATCGAGACATTCACGCTAAAATTCGCGTCATGGGAGGGGCTTCTGCGACTCTGCTCGCATCCTGTAATCACCTCACTACTAGAGCAAGCTCGTGATTGGTTAACGTGGCACTTTCTTCTGCCAAAGTTCAACAATTTAACTCGTGCGTTTGCCGCGGCAACGCTCAATTTTCGCAATTCGAGCGTTCTAGATGTGAAAGTGAGGCAGAATTGGGTCTACCGTGCCGAGCTAAACGTCTCATTCACCCTGCGAGACCTCATTCACATTAGGCCACCATGCTACCATTATATTTGTTGTTTTTGCAATGTTATAGTGATCATATAAGTATTTCTCAGTCTCTTTATAAGAATACATCCAGAAAATACAGGAAACTGGTATGCAGTATAAAAAAAAGTATTAAAGTATAAGCTGAATTGTCAAGTATTTAGGGTAAACTCCCCTTCCACTTGAGCAATAGCAGGCAGCTGCAGGATCTCTTACACATAAATAAAATTAAATCCTAATTTCTAATTCTAATCAAATGATTTCAAGACTTCAATCTCCTCAAAAAAGCTCAAGATGTGTTTATTGCCAATTTTGTGTACATATACCCTGTATTTTTTTTTGTATCTTAATAAAAAGAGTGAAAAATAAACATGGATAGATATATAAAGTTTGCCAAAACAGTTTGGCTGGTGGTGGTGGCCTGAGACTTTTGCACAGTACTCTATACGTAGATCCAAATAAAACAAGCATTCTTTGGGAATTTTCTTCATCCAGGATTGAGGTGAGGAACGTTGCTATCTCACCTTTTAGTTTTCAGACAAAGTGAACACATTGCAGAGGCTCAGCCAGCACACATTTGAATGATACAAGAGGTCATGGTGCTCTGCCTCTGTTTCGTTAAGCAGCTGAATGAATTACAGATGGTTTCTGCCCTCTTGTTCATATAAAGTTGACAAGCTTCACAATCACTTTGACAACGTTTTCTTGCTTCAAAACATTTTTACACAAGGCTTTCCGGTGTAAAATCCAGTGAAGAAATATTCGCTTTTGTGATATTGTTTCATCCTTTACTTTTTCAGCAGTCTAGTGTTTTTACTGGTTAGAGTTGGCGATCCATCTGTTGTGATTCTTGTAGCTCTTATCCACAGCAGGTTATTTTTTCCAAGCAGGTGGACACGCTCTCATCCAAACCACGCCCCTGATCGTTCCCTACATTCATTCCATCCTGAGTAGTTCCTTTGTTATTATGAAATTTTTGTTTATTCCTTTGACAAAAATCTAAAGTTGAGCAGTGTCTGTGAAGTGAAAACCGACTGAAGTTGTCTATTTTTTTAGTTAAAAGAACATATTTTCAGCAATCACTTCTGCATGTTCTTATTATTTTTATTGTTATTATTTCCTGAAATTGTTCTTAGCGATAAGCTTATTTTTTAAAACGGGCTTTTAGAACCAGGACAAGGTATGTCAGCACTCACCCATATAGTCTTTAACAAATTCCCCATCTGAAGGCTTGCTATGCTTTGCGATTTTCATGTGCCAGTACATAACTAGCTTTCGTTACAGATTCTTGAATAGAGCACTGTTTTGTAATTGTATTTTGCTGGGCTTTTAAGTTAGTGGCAAGTTTTAAAGCCCTCTTTGCCTTTTCTGCAGATGACAGGTTGACAACATAATTTGAATTCTTGCTTGAAAAATGAGACTGAGGTTATATTCTTTAAAAACTGCAGTACTTTCTTGGCATATTAGACACACCGCCTTCTGTCCAATACTGGTGAAGAAATATTTTTATGGGAGTCAATGCCAACTTTACAGTAGGTTGCACCATGGCACCTCTCTTTTATGTGCACGCTTGCTTATATTTGAAATGTTTAATGCATTTCATGCGAGGTGAGGCAAAACTATCCCACGCATTTAAAATATTAATAAAGTATTAGTAGCTCTAAAGACACAAAGATCCTCTTTTGTCTTTAAGTCCTTCCTGTATTTCATAAATCCCTCCAGTGATAAAAAGTAAAAAAAATTCCTGTAACCCATCATGACAAAATGATCCGGCCATGCAAGGACGCAGCGAGTTCGCTGAGAAGAGCTTCAACTGATATTTTTTCGAGGGGGAGTAGTGGACATCGGGATCTGCGAGCTTCGATGTCCCTTGGAGCTGACTGAGAGGTATTGCTTGGAACTCCAGGATGGGCTCAAGCTAGCGGTTGCCATGCCAGATTGGTTCCCCTGTTGGTCGAGTCTTCTGGGTCCATGCTCGATTCGGTTTTTGGGACAGCCGCCATGCTCAATGTTTTCCCCGGCATGGTTGTCGCCGTTTACCAGCCTGTCTCCCCGAGATGTTCTGAGTCGGTTCCCGGGTGTATTGGATCCCCATCGGTTCCCAGGAGGGTGGAATCTCCAGAGTCAATTCCAGAGATGGCCTCTCCAGTTTTTCCGGCTTTGCTCCGGCTTCCTGTCCTGCCAGTTTCAACCCGGCTCCCTGCCCTGCTGGCTTCATTCCGGCTCCCTGCCCTGCCGGCTTCGCCCCGGCTCCGCGGAGGTCTCCAAGCTCTCTGTCCCTACCCCCAGACTCACCTTCCCAGACTTGTTTATGTTTGGGTGGTGTCTGGAAGCCACTCTTTAAGGGGGGGGGGGGGTTATGTCACGGTTAGTCCGTGTTAAATTTAGTTTCTGTTCCGATCGTCGTCACCTGGACATTCATTGATTATTCATTGATCTGTGTGTATTTATATCTATGTTTGTGCAATACTCACTGCCGGATCATTGTCACCGTTCCACGTCTGTTCCTTTATTTCCTGTTCATGCCACAACTATGATAAAGATACAGTGGACAATATCGTTTGGATCACTTTCTGAGCGATTTTGTCCCACCTGCTGAACGATAAACCATTGACAGCCAATCAAATCTATTTTAACTTTAAGTGCATGCAAACTTGAAATGACAATAGAGAAGCTCATTGCTATAACATAAAATTACCTCAGGTAATGCTTTTACCCTACCACACTGACTACGCCAAAAGGTAAAATTAGATTACACAAACGACTTTTTTCACTGTTTAGTTACGCGAAACGCAGCGTGCTGAGGTTACCCGCTGTCTGCAACAAGAACAGCATATTTACAAATTCAGTGACATGTAAACAATTGCAAAAAAGTTTTTATTACAAGAAATATCCAATATTAGGTAGTGCCATTAAAGGCAAGTGCTTAGCATGAATTTATCGTTATGATGTGGTCACTAATATATTTATCGTTATAGTTATCGTTATAATGCCCCTTAAAGGAACAGTATGTAAGAAATTTATATAAATTAATCATAAAATGGCCCTGATATGTCACTAGACATTAAGAAATCATTTTCATTTCAAATACTTATATCACTCACAACAGTGGTCCGGCCAGGATATTGTCATTTAAAAAGTGGAGTTGCAGCCCTCAACTGATGTTTATGTTGTCATTTTGTGTATTGGCCACTAGTTGTGTGATTGCAGTACCAGTTTTAGCCACAAGTTTTGTGATTGCAATACCAGTTTTGACCACAAACCTACATACTGTTCCTTTAAGGGTTTTATACGCTGATGTCATGTTATTTAAGCTGTTTACGTTTAAAAAAATGTGTGCATAAGGTACGTGACTAAATCAAATGCGCACTTCAGTAAGTGCGGTATAAATGCGCTTAAAGCGTTTACGTGGATGCATACTGCGATTAAAATGACGTATGCCACCTCTTTTAATATGATTATACTTACAGCGATTATGAGCTTAATTTTGGCATTATTTTTCTCAAAGTATCGTGTTTACATGAGGTAAAGTATAATCGCAGTGTTGCCAAAATCCCATTATAATCGCATGTTAAATATAATTGGGATTATGATTTTTACTATAATCGAGCAGCCCTACTTTACAGCAGAAATAAATATGTTTACACATTAATTTTTTGTAACTCGTCCATTTAAATTATATTAATCCTTAAATTTCTGCAAAATCAAAGGCGTGGCCACTTGATTGACAGGTGAACTGTCACTGCTGTCACATCCGTTGAGATAGGCGGGTGTGGTTATCTGCGAGTGATGCGAGGTGACGTGCTGCCCACATGCTGACGGCAGGCTCCACCAACTATTAGCTTCAAAAAAGCTCTTCACAAACTTACAGATGACGTCACAGACACTACGTCCACATTTTTTGCAGTCTATGATCCAGACACACAGGCTGTTAATATGTTTAAGCTGCCGTCTATAATGTTAACTTTTGTGCTAATACGAATGCAGCATCTCAGATATCCCACAATGTTTCACGATGCATTTTAGGACAGGAGGGGGAAATCTGAATATCATAACTGAAAAGTATGCAAACGTCATACCAAAATTGAGTCCATTCTTTCATGCAGTTCTCACTAAGTGGTATTTTTAATCCTGCTTACGTACAGCTTTATAAATCGGTCACTTATAAGGTTACATTTCCTTATAAGTTTACATGCCCTTAAAAACAACTGACTATGTAGGCAGGAGACAGCTCGGCTATAGGTTTTGGAACAAAGCCATTGCCTTTTGTTTGCATTGTGTGGCTCTGTTTCAACAATTGTCTATCCTTACGGTTTAATCAGACCGTAATCCAGGGCCAACCGTGGTTAATGAGAAACCACGTGGAATGTGACTGAAACTTTAACTCGCTGTTATTCACGTTGGGTTAGTGTTTCCAGTCAGCTCAGTGTTTCATCACCTCAGCCTACATAACTTTGCCTTTACTAGGATACAATTGCTGGTCGGCAAAAAAAGTTTTCTTAAAAGTCTGAAAGGGAGATTCAAGGTGCCCTCATCGTGCCATCTAACAACACCTTGCGTCATACATTTTTGAAGAGAGAAATATGAGAGGCAAGAAAGAGATTTTCCAGATATTTTCCATGGTGGAGTGCAATCACATACGATCCACAACATGCTCTGCTGTCGGACCGAATTCAAGGAAGCCATTTATACAGGCAAACTGTCAATTCTCTACAGTCACGTGGGATGAAGGCCAAGCCATTCTGATGCAACAATGCCAACCAATTGACAACATCCCACCAGGGCAACATTGTTCAGAGTCTAGTTTAATATTTGATTTCTGTGAAAACTGCAATGATGTGTCAATGGTTTGGGGGATTAACAAAAATGCAAACCCAAACATTTCAAAATATCTGGCTTTGCCCTTGGTGAGCTGTGTGCTTCCACAAAAGATTTGAAACGCAATCCTCTGCCCCCCAACCCCCCACGTACCCCAGTCACATCTGGACTCAATCTACGGAAAGACAATGAATGATAAGAAGCTGCTTTCACTGGCAGCCCAACCTTCCACATCCTAACTGTGATACATGTGTCTCAAATTAGTGCCACTTCCTCTTTGAGTGCTTTATTAACTAAAATATATATTTCGGTGCCAGTGCTAATTCCGGAGAACTCTTGGAAGAAGGTTTGGAGCGAGCTTGGAGAATTTGCGATGCTCAGATGTGAAGGTTTTATTACCCTCACGATGGTTTTGTTGGCTCGCAGCCACGTAAAAAATCAGTATCCGTGCGCTTGTGCCAGCCACCCAAGTGTGTTATTGCGGAGTACAGACTTGTCAAATTCCACCGTTTTAAAAAGCAGTCTGGTTTAATTCCCTCGGTGCGAGAGAGCGAGCTTCCTCAGCAGAAAGATAGATGTGTGTGTGTGTGTGAGATAGAGAGAAACAGTTTAGTGTTCTGCAAGGATAGATTGTTCAAGGCCACTGATTTCTGATGGTATTCAGGGGCCAAGGGCCCGATGTTGTGGCACTTTTCAAAGCTGATCATATCCTTTTGGGAAATCCTCTCCAAGCTTTTCCAGAACAGATCTGTACCTTATAGATGATAATGTTTTGAAAGCAAGCGAAATTCCGCTCTCCTTTCGACAGCATCTTTTCTCCGCACACCCCGCTCGCTCTACACTCTTCCTCTTAGCTTGTTCTGTGTTTTAAAAATCTCCAAACGTGATTTTACATCCCGTCTTGCATTAAGAAGACAAGCTCTCAGCTGCTTTTGTTGTTATTTTATGTCTGGAGTTACAGGAAATACTCACTGACATGTTCCGGCCTAAACCACTCAAACCTCATTACTGTACATCCTCGCATCCGTATTAAGCATCAAATGGACCGATTTGCATTTGAAGGCTCTCTTTTCAGGAGATCAGGTTTGTCGTGAAGCTGTATTGATGTTTAAGTGAGTGTTAAGGTTGAATCTCACAAAGCAGGCTATACTTTACTATACCATACTTCCCTGGATAAATACAAGCAGATCACTGATGACACATTTGTGATTACATGAAATGTAGGGCTGCATAACTACTAATCGTAAATAATCGTTTGCAGAATAAAAGTTTTTGTTTATATGTGTGTGTATAATAATTGAGTATATATAAATACACACACACACACATGCATGTATAAATGTAAGATTTTTTTATATATTAAGTATTCATTTTTATATATAATATAAAATATATATAAATATACAAATGTATATACATATGTAAATATTTTTTAAATATATACAGGCATGTGTCATGGGTATTGTGACCCGTCACGGAAACCAGTGACACAAGTCGGCAGCACAAGTTTCGAGCAAATGAGAAACAAAGTTTTTTTTTCAAAATTTGTGATTTTCGTTTTATTGCAGAATCTGTTAGTTGAGATCACGAAGAAGCCTCTCCATGTTTGAGATAGCAGTTTTGTATATTTAAAAGGGTAAATTTTGCGGTTAAAATCGGCTTGTTTTTCCGGAGATTCTAGCGTGCAGCGGGGGGGCGTCATTGTCTGTGTGTATATTTACATACTGTATAAGCTTGTGTTTTCGCCTCCGCCCCCACAGGGAACAGCGTGACTACTGAATAAGGATAGTTCGCCCAAAACTAAAAATAATGTAATTAATGACTCACCCTTATGTCGTTCTAAACTCAGAAGACCTCCGTTCATCTTCGGAACACAGTTTAAGATGTTTTAACGTTAGATTTAGTCCGAGAGCTTTGTGTCTCCTCTATTGAAAATCTATGTACGGTTTCCATGTCCAGAAAGGTAATAAAACATCATCAAAGTAGTCCATGTGACATCAGTGGGTCAGCTTGAATGTGTTGAAGCATCAAAAATACATTTTGGTCCAAAAATATCAAGAATTACGACTTTATTCAGCAAGTCATGTGGCTGTAATGACGCGGCTGACCTGTCCATCAGACATGTTTGCTAAGTTTTTTTTTCAAATTAAAAAATTGTGCGTCTCCCCAGACTTTAAACAAAGCTCGGGCGCACAAAACAAAAGAAAAATAAAAGAAGCTGGGGCGGAACAGATAACAGTCAGCCGCCTCGTACGTCAGTCGCGTCACTGACTTTATGCGGCGCCACAGTTGGATGACGTCAAAGTACCGCAAGAGCTCTTCAAGAAATCTTACGGAGTAGTTTAATTTCGACTCGCTCTCGTGGTACTTTGACGTCATCTCTCTGTCAGTTCTTGCAGCGCAGCATGAAGTCAAATAGATAATTTACACAGATTGTTGAATTCTTTATATAATTGGCTACATGTTTTGTCTAACAATATTTTCTATGAAGTCATTGGCTGATGGAGGAATGAGCGCGCGATTGGTAACATCTCTAAAGGACGTCACGTTTTCGACGGCGCTGTTTGGATGATCTATTATACTACCTCCCTATTTTAAATACAAACTTTGAGTGTAATATCATATACCCTTACATGTTACGATGTAAATAGTCCTCAGATTGTATATTATATTGTATTACCATACAGTCATGCGAAATCTGATGTAAACAATAGACTATAAATCTATATTTCACGGATTATATGCATTTGTGGACAAAAAGATCATTGGATGATTCACACATCTGAAACAGACTGGATTCGACTTGTGATCCCCACAAAGGTAAAAAGGGTCATGTTTATTTTTGTTTGTTGTCATACAGACTTCTTTCACAAAATACTACATATGATGCTAGAACATCTGTATCTCATAACGGCTTTACAGGGGGTATGGCTTAGCTAAATGAGATGTAAATGAGCCCTATTGTCTCTCCAGCCAGGGAAAAGTGTTAACTCTTCTTTCTCAAATTTCTCAGCATTCTCTTTCTTGAATGTGTTACATTCAAATTCAAACTTCTCCAAAATCTTATCAGATTTTCATGTGTTACACATCGTTGGAAAGCTTAGAAACTGCACTTTCAGAATCTGTGAATAACTCAAAATGCCCCAGACTTGTGTCACTACTTTCCGTGACTGGTCACTTATATTATATACAATGCACAAACATATATGATGTAAACAAAAACTTTTATTCTGCAAACGATTAGTTGTTATGCAGCCCTAATGTACTGCCTTTTTAAAATGTATAATAAAAATGATTTGATATTTGACTTGCAGTTTCGGTGTAGCTTCAAAGGGCTCTAAACGATCCCAACCGAGGCATAGCTGTGGGTTCACACCAGCCGCGCTTGAGGCGTCAAATTCGCGTCTACCACGTCTAGTTTGCCGCATGAACATTTTGAGTTTACTCGCTTTGTTTGCACATGAAATTCTAGTCATTGAGACATTCACTGGGAAATTCACGTCATGGGAGGGGCTTATGCGACTCAGCTCACTTTCCTTAATCACGTCACTACTAGAGCAAGCTCCTGGTTCGTTAACGTGGCGCGTTTTTACACCAAAATAAAAAAAATCAACTTTCCCGTGGCAACATTCAATTCGTGCAAACCGAATCGCGTCTACCGCGATGCGCTAAATGCCTCATTCGCACCGTGAGACCTCCAGACGCGGGTCAATGCATCTTCACATTGACTTAACATTGAAATCACTCGCGCTTGACACCTCTACCACGGCTAGTCTGAACGCACCATAAGGGTCTTATCTAGGAAAACGGTCATTTTTGGCAAGAAAAAATACACTTATAAACCACAACTTCTCGTCCTGCACCAGCCGTGTAATGCACCAGCGCGACCTTATGTATTACGTAATCGCGTCGAAAGGTCAGCGCATTATATATGTGAAACGCACACTTGCAGACCATTTTAAACAATAAACTGACACAAAGACATTCATTATTATCATTCCACATACAACATTAGCCTCTTTCACACAGTAATACTGGTAAATTACCATGAATTTACCAGAATGAATTTACCAGTAAATACAAAAATGTGCTGTTCACACATGCAGTGACATTCCGTCTTTTTACCAGTAAGACATCATTCACACATCAGTATCAAAATACCGGTAAATTCGTTGAGAAAGCGGAAGTACCTGTGGCGCGCGGCAAGCTCAGTGTTGTATTTGTAAAAAATCCACGTCGTTCATATCCACGGTCCGTATTTTGTTGTTTTCACGTCTGTGGTAAACTCTGACAGTCGCGAAGTTGCTCATGACCAAACAACATTGCATGAGGCGACGTCAAACCGATGGCGTTTTAAACAACAGTACTTTTTGCACAATAGGCTTCACATAGGGCGTGCTAAGGACGTCGGCAATTCGACAAGTAGGTGGTAAGATGTTTTAAACAATTTTGGTGAAGAAATGTGGACGTAAACTTCAGGTGTGCTCGACTTTCAAGCACCGCATGTGTGGAAACGTCCGTAAACAATCTGGGCGTAAACGCGTCATCTGTTTTAAATCATTATGATTGGCCCGAAGCTGTCAGACGTCGTCCGTTCTAAATGCCGGTAATCCTATATTTTTCGTTTACACATAGCGCTTACCGGTAAATTACTGGTAATCTTACAACCTGTCTTACTGGTAAATTGGGAGCACTGATTTACCGGAAAGGTTCTGTTCACACATGATCTGTTAACTGCAATTTACCAGTAAATTACCAGTAAAGACTGTATGTGTGAAAGGGACTAATGTCTGAACGCTCCTCTTTCTCCACACTTGGAAACACTGGGGCGGTAGTTTCGCATACATCATGTGTGAACTTTCGACTTGATTACTTAATACGTAAATTCACTCTGGCGCGTCACATGGCTAGTGCAAGATGAGAAGTTGGGGTGTAAAAGTGCGTATTTTTCTTTTTCTTTCCAAGTGTTCATTTGGGTTTCTTTTTTTCCATATTTTTTGCTCAGATATTTGCTTTTTGCAGATAAACTCCTGTAGCTCAAACTCCTGTAGAGCATTTCAGTAGCAGCACAAAGGTCATGGGTTCAATTCCCAGGGATCACATCTACTGATGAGAAATGTATGGATTGAATGCACTGTAAGTCGCTTTGGACTATGGCATCTTTTGGGATTATAAATTGATATGTTGACAGTATTTGTGAGATTGACCCACGGTGTTTCATCAGTAGTAAAGCAGAGCTCACATGCCTGTATAGTCTACAAGTGCTGAATCGTCCGGTATCATTTTGCTTTTGTTGATCTTCATTGTAATTGGGTTTTACTGTGTGCTCAGGTCAGTCTTATGGAATGTCACATCGAGCGTGACTACAGGGAGGGCGGTAGGACTTAGAAAAGCACCAATTGTTTCCAAGGATTGTTAATGGGACTCTAGAGGGCCTTTGACGGTGAAACACACATGAACTTTACCGTCTCCCACCACGACTACAAGAATCAGGCTGAAATAACTTCTCTTTACAGCTAGAAGCAGACATCCAGACTTTATTTGAACAAACTGTATCTACAGAAACACCTCCATTAAACAAAGGGCACCACATGCCTCTTACAGTTAAATAAAACTGAGGTTACACGGTTATCTTGTCAAACACTCAGAGGACACTTTTATTGCTTGGAAGTTTAATATGCTTCTCAGATGTGTATCAACCTTGTCTCGTGTTTCTCTAAAATAGATACATTTGAGACAGATATATAACGAAATATATTAAAGGTATGCAGCATTAAATAAACGTAGATCGTACATTGCAAAGATAATATGGTTTGGGATAAATCTGAATCATACTGAAATCCTAAAATGCAATTATATTAACATATGACTGCTGACTGCATATCTGAGCTTAATTTGTGACTCTTTTGAAACTCAAGCGGAGATGTATTTGTGATTTTTAGGGCATTTTCTCAGGATGTAGGAGACTTTACGTGTGACGAATTTAAGTCTGCCTACACTTACAAGTCAAATAAACTATACCTTGCACTGCGCTGTGCGTTCAACCGTGCGCATACCTTCGGATACATGTAAAAAACTAACTATACTCCGGGCTTTACATTAGTAAATTTTTCCATCTGCTTTCCATTCAATCTAGGTCTGTCAAAATGAACACGTTAATAATGCGTTTACGTAAATTAATTTTAACAACACAAATTTTATTAACTCTTTCCCCGCCATTGACGAGATATTCCGTCTTTCCGCAATACCGCTATTATCCACCAGGTGGCGCCCTTCCGCAACTTTTTAAAACCGGAAGTATTGCTCTATGGCAAGCGGCTGCATGTCCGTGTCTGTTTTAAAGATCGCTCTGAATGGGATCTCTATGAAAAGTCCGTCATAAAAATGGAATTATATCTGCTTTTTGCTCAAAATATGGTGTTTTTGCAAAAACCTACCCATATTCAAAAGCTGATTGCAAAAGAACCACTAAAGGTAGGATGAAACGGTTTTTTTTGTTTGAAAGCAGAGGGTCTGTTCTTTCATTTGGTATATTGTATGTTTATATATTTAAAGAAGAACATTTTCTGGAAGGAATTAAACTTTGGTGAAAATCATGAAAAACGCTGGCGCTGGCTGGCAACTTTTTTTAAAAACGCTGGCGGTGAAAGAGTTAACGTACAATTAATGTGAAGAGCAATTTCTGACCCTAGGCATAGAACATTGTTGCCAGTACTGTAGACAGTAAATTGTCATCAAACGTCTAAAATCATCTTTATTTGTACGTTTTCTGAGAGGTTTACGGTCCTAAATGCTTAACTTATACAAAGGATGCTTGTCCATCCACTTGCGCGTCTGACTTTTTGGTTTTAAAATATGCAGGAATGAGAAAATAAAGTGCGGGACTTGCTTGATGTTAAAAGAGTTATTAAGACAGATCAAGTTTGGGACCTGATTGATGTTAAAATAGTTATTTAGTGCGATAGGACATGAAAACAATCTTCCTTGCATTGACTGGCAGATCTGAAGCATTTACACAGGCACGCGACCCCGATATATTACACATAGACAGAATTACAGTTTTAAAAATATCTGTTTTGACAATAATTTACGCAGATATAATCTGTTATTTCTTTTGAGGAAACATATCTGGGGCCCTATCTTGCACCCAGCGCAATTGACTTTGTCAGTGACGCATGTATCATTCGTATTTTGCACCGACGCACAGCGGGTTTTTCCCTCCACAGACGCACGTCGGCAAACTAGGGAATGAACTTGCGCTCCCTGGGCGGTTCAGCGCAAAAAAAGAGGCGTGTTCCAGCGCATCCCTGATGCTATTTTGCAGTTTCAAAAAACAATTGGGCCACTGACCAGAAAAAAAAAGTTTAAAGTCAGTGGCGCGTTGTGCGTTGTTCATTATACTATTTTAAGGGCGCATGCTTGACCATAACGTATAGCGTGCACAACGCGCACACACTTTGCTTATCTAATCTACACAGATGCAACAGTTATTTTTGCAAATCATAAATTGTTACACTTAAAAATATTAACACATGAGATAAGGGAAATCATTGTGGTGAGCATTGTGGTGATAGTTTTTATTTATTGTGTGGCTGCGTAAAAAAATTCTCATGCAAATAACGATTAAAATATTTTCATAAGTTTGTTGTGTGGCTGTATTACGTTTATTTTATGTAAATAATAATTAAAATGTTTTCATAAGAAACCTTAATGTATATGAACTTGATTTGTAAGTGTACTTTGGGGTTGGACCTTGCTTGCGTTCTTGGGTCCGATTTCAAAGCCCTCAAACCCTTTCAGCGGTGAGGGTGGACGCAGCGATGTCCTCTGCTGGCGTCAGGTCCTGTGTAGAGGCAGATCCACCTCCCGTTACACGGCGTGCCCGATTTATGCTGGCAAGCTTGGGATTCCTCCCCCCCGTCTCCTGACATCATTGTAGCGCTTGGCGCAACGATGGGGATGCCAGCTGATGAGACAATTGTGGCTATTTCCTCTCACGCCTGTTTAACCTACACTGATTTGGGCGGGTTTCTCCCATCCCCATACAAAACAACTTCTCTGTCTTTGACTGCTCTTACAAGAACGTGGGTCTCCTCGGCTGTGATCCGCTCCTGGCGTGCGCCTGGTAAATCCGTCATAATAATAGCAACCCGCCATGGAACTTGCGCCCTTGCGTTTAAAGGGAATGTTGGCTAGCGTTCTGATTGGTTTATTTGACGTTACGCCCAAACCACACCTATGAATAATGAACCTACTTCAGACCAACCCCTTATTGATTTGCGCCTGGCGCAAGAGTTATTTCTCCCGCCGGGAAAATAGCAACAGCGCCCAAGATCCGCCCACAAACTCACTTGCGCTTTGCGCTTCGTACTTGCGTTTCAGATCGTTAAAATAGGGCCCCTGATGTGTAACATTATATTAGATCCTTGCATTACAGTATATGTCAATCAAACAGTTAGAGAAAGAAAAAGTTTCTTAGATGGAGTTTTTGGCTTTGGGTGTGCCAAATCTATTAGTTTACCCGTGATTTTAAGGTATGGATGCGTTAATTTATTTTTGAACCTTAAAAAAATCTTCAACTATATATGTTTTTATTATTTTTGCAGACTCTTTAACTAATAATAAACATACACTTGCATAAAGCATCCCTAAGACTAAAGTATTATAAACTTGAAAAGTGTTAAATTAAGGTAAAAATGTGCGATTAGGTTGCAATTAATCAAGAGATATCTTATGACAATCATACGATTAATCTAGATATGGGGGGTTCAATGGTATTTCATGCATTCTGACTTATTAACACAGTTATAGAGTTGTTTCCTCATGCTAAACATAGTTTTCAAAAACGTAGTTGGGCGTGTTACAGAGTATTTCTGTGCCGAATGCACTTTGCCAGGGTTTGTACAAGTTTTTTCGATTACAGGTCCAGCTGACGTTTAGGGTTTTCTATACGTATCACTTCTTTTTATGGGCGCTTCCCCCTGAAAACCCCGCCCACCCGTCAATCAGCGGTATACGCTAGAACTTACAAACATCTTATCACGCATCACAGCTTTGTTTAATTTCAAAACTCAACAATGGCACGAAGAAGTGTGTTTTTGGATGTACTATAAGGAGAAGAAAGCCAGCCTTATGGAACAATGGATATAGTTTATTATTCGGGGTAGCAGCGGAGTTTTGCGTGTGTTTGATGCACTGGATTTCATTGAAAAGTCCCAAACGGGTCATGAGTTGCATGCGGTAAGTAAGACTTCTGTCTTATGTTGGAAATAGTCGCGTGCATATTATATAAATGACACGAACATGTAGTGAATCATCAGTTAAACAGTGTTGTATAGTGTTGCATGACTCGTACTCGCTCCTCCCGCGGTAGTAACTCATCCTTCTTCATTGTTTCGTACGTTAGTGGAAAGATTCGGTAAAGCTAATCTTTTTTTTATAAATCTGATTAAACTAAAGACTCTTCGGAGATATAAAGGATGTAATACTACTCTATAGGTACTCCAGAAATGCAGAAACAGCTTGTGTTATGTGAGCTTTAAATATTTTAATCGATTAACAGCCCTAATTCAATCTCATTACAAGCTTCAATTCAGACCTTATTCTGCCGAAACTTTTAGGCGAATGGAATTTCAGTGCATCCAAATGAGTAATGTTAGACATAAACACTTTGGTTCATTTGGTCCAGAGGGAAACTACCTGCCACATTTGTCCATTTTCCTGCCCCATCTTTTAGATCTGACAAAATCACACACATTCACATTTTACTCCTGCCCAGGAGAAATATGAAGGCAACTTGCATTATCTTGACTTGGGTCGGCCTTGTGTTTTAGAAAAGAAAACATCTTATCCACTCATCTAATCTGTCTACAGATTGATACCCCCGAGTATCCAGCATCTGAAAAATGTGAGCGTTTGTTCAGGAATCAGGTATTAGACCTTATCATCGCCTGAGGTACTGAAACAAGTCAGCTCGCTGAGATTTGTCTTACTGAGAGCGCACTTAGCTTAACAGCAACATAATTGATATCTTCGAAAAATGCCGTATTGAAAAATCAATACGACTTCATCATAGAAATTAGGTTTACCTTGACGGTAAAATGCCTTATGGGTAGTGCCACAGAGCTGAATAAACTCTCCCTTCTTAAATTTATCGGCAGCGTATGTACTTTGAGATCCGCTGAATGCCATCCAGATCATTTTAGAAGACATTCATTTTTTTTACATCAAAGAAATGTTTTGCTTTCTGGCACCAATTATAGTTAAATATAGATCACAGAGTATAGCAGGGTCAACCAGGTAAAAACACTTTTCTATGTTTACTTTGATGTTTTAAAAAAAGTTTTTATGAGTAACTTTCTGATGATCTTATGATTAATGCTTGGCTAATTACCAACATCTTCATATATTTTTTATTATATTTCAAAGACAGAGTTGAAAGTCTTAAATTAATAATTGATCACAGATTTCATATTTAGTGGATGTGGTAAGGCACGTGTTCATAATAATATTGCTCATACTTAAGGTTAAGAAATGAATCTTTGACCCTTAAGAGTTATTTCTGAGTAAAACTCCTACATAAATTGTGCTACAAACACAATTACCTTAAATTGCGTGTATTTTGAAGACGTGTAAGCAGTTTGAGTTTACTGTAATGATTTTTACATCACTTGCATGCATTTATAAATAAAATAAAAAACTAGGAATTTTTTTGTCTAGGTATGTTTCCTAGGGATTCAAAAAAGTTTTCAGCAAGAGCAAAGAGTTTAAAGGGCACATATTATGCCCATTTTATAAGATGTAATATAAGTTGTACCTAGAAAGATTCTGTGACGTTTCAGCTCAAAATACCCCACAGATCATGTCCAAAATGCCTCTATTTGGGCAATATTATCCAGCTGCAGCCCCGCAGCGCCACGATTCAGGGTGCTCTTTTCAGGGCGGAAGTGGGGGCGGTGTCGTGAGCAATCCAGTCCCCCCGAGCAATTCTGCCCCCCTAGGACCCCAATTGGTACCTAGCAGTAATGCCTGGTCAAAAACTTGTCATCGCGATATCTTGATGCTAATGGCTAATCGAAGCTGCGTTAGTGGTGTAGCAAGCTAGGTACTTTTTACAAAATAGAAGCATACAAAATATTTTTAAAATAAAAGCTTACAAAAATAATATAATTAATGAACTAATATTCATGTTGCAAACACGTGAGCAGCACGTAATGACACACGTAATCGCCTAAAAACCCAATTAATTGCCTTACACAACAAAAACACATTTCAATTTTATGTTATTGATTACTAAGTTATCTGAACGTGAAACATATTTTTTTAAACCTCAGGATTAAAAAAAATGACATTACGTTATTACGGTGAGTGCAACTGGTGTTTGTGTTAAGCTATTTTACCCGATAGCTGTATGCTAAGCTGGTACGTCACGTTAAGCTAATTAAAAAAAATCTAAGAACGAGATTTGGTAGATCTCACCACCTAGAGCATCAGTTATATACTACTATATTAAACGGATAATTTAAAATAGACCAATTGTAATTTTAACAACATTCTAACGATATAAATCATCACGAAATTTTGAAGGAATTGTAATAAGGCGCTACAAAGGCTACCCATGAGGAGTTTTTTCAGCCAATGGAATTACGCGGGGTCCTAGGGGGGCAGAATTGCTCGGGGGGACTGGATTGCTCATGACAGCGGCACCAAAGCACGCGATTCAGGACAAGCGCGGTTTGTTTATTATTATATTTTTTATATTTGATATATGTATTTGATAGTCTGTTCACTGTTCAGAATATTGGATTAATAATAATAATTTAAAAAAGGACAAATGTGGAAGTGAGGGACAGTTGCAAAAACCTAACAGCATGGCGTTTTTTTTTTTTTTTGTGGTGCAGATACATTTACTTAGGAAATATATATTTTATTTTATGTTGTTGAAATTCTAAAAGAAATAAAGTTTATTTGACATTCAAAAATTATGCTCTTTGTCAATGTTTATTTTGTAACATTTACTTAGGAAATATATATTTTATTTAATGTGTAGTTGAAATTCTAAAAAAATAAAGTGTATTTGACATTTTTTTAAATTATGTTCTGTGTCAATTTATTGTCAGTAGCAAATATTTATTTATTTTGTAGCAAATACTTAAGTAGATACTGATAATGAACATGAAGTAAATGTAATTTCTTTATATGAAATGAAAAAGTATGTAGTGACATTACTTAATTATCTACATTAAAATGCATGTTAATAAGAAATATTTATATTTGGCTATATAATTTAGCGAATTTTCATGTATTGTTTTTAATTACCATATATATGCTTCAAATGTTTAGTATTTCTATCAAAATCCATGAGAAAATTAATAATTGCGCAAATAAATGTTGGTTTTCACGACTTTAGACCGGTTGCGCCAAACCATATATGGTTCGACTTCCGCCCTGAAACGAGCGCCCTGGAACGTGTGCCCTGAACCGTGGCACTGCGGGGCTGCAGCTGGCTATATATCTATTTGGGTGCGAGCAAAAACATGTTGTTTTCATGTGTGTACCTTTAAATGCAAATGAGCTATGCCTTCTCACTCCCTTACAAACAGGCAGTGAGTGCTTTCAATTCAAAATAGATCTGATTTCTGTGAATAGAGTCTGAGACAATAGTAGGGATGGGCATGATTAATCGACAATCGATAATTGATCGTTAAGAATTTAGTCGATGACGTTAATTTGTTATTGATTAATCGAATACTTTTTTTTATCTAATGCAGGTTGCGTTGCCTAGCGTAGCGTGTGTCTTGAAGCAATTAATTGAATTTCACTGTGTGGCAGCAATTCAACATTTTACCACCAGGGTGCAATATTTGACACCATACTCCGTTATCTGTGACTTTCCGTTTTGATTTCAAAAAAATAATTATTAAGAGGTCATGATTTTTTGGAACAAATGAGGTCTCTGTTTAACTCTTTCCCCGCCATTGACGAGATATCTCGTCAATTAAGAGAAAACGCTTCCCCGCCAATGACGAGATTTTCCGTCTTTCCGCAATACCGCTATTATCCACCAGGTGGCGCCCTTCCGCAACTTTTTAAACCCGGAAGTATTGCCCTATGGCAAGCTGCTGCATGTCCGTGTCTGTTTAAAGATCGCTCTGAATGGGATCTCTATGAAAAGTCTGTCACAAAAATGGAATTATTTCTGCTTTTTGCTCAAAATATGGTGTTTTTGCAAAAACCTACCCATATTCAAAAGCTGATTGCAAAAGAACCACTAAAGGTAGGATGAAACGTTTTTTTTTGTTTGAAAGCAGAGGGTCTTTTCTTTCATTTGGTATATTGTATGTTTATATATTTAAAGAAGAACATTTTCTGGAAGGCATTAAACTTTGGTGAAATTCATGAAAAACGCTGGCGCTGGCTGGCAACTTTTTTTAAAAACGCTGGCGGTGAAAGAGTTAAGAATGCGGCTCGCAGCTGCAGGTTCCGCTGCTTTAGAGCACCGCATATTCAAGCGTATATATGTTCCGTTTGTATAAATGTAGTTTAACTGTTTGCCACAAGTTGATCTTGTAATAAAGGTCTCATGGAAGAAAACACGCTGAATTTTTGTATTCAACATTCTTGAATTATAAAACTTAAATAATTCTTTTTTATTATAAAAATATTAATGATTAATCGATAGTCGATCGTTAATTCTCCCGACAATTGACTAAAAAAATGTAATCGAATGCCCATCTCTAGACAATAGTATCTTTAGCCACGTTAGCTCTACAACATGCTGACAAACACATTAAGAAAACTTTTGGGTAAAATTAATTAGTCAGTCAGTAGCCGTCGGGGGCTTTATCAGTGTGACATCACATTAACAAGCATGTCGTGAGACTGCTTTGGTTTAATAGGGTGAGACTGCTTTGGTTTAATAGGGTATTAAAAAAAGGAAATGGTGGATTTTTGTCATCATATAGGGTTGTTGTGTTCATACACTGCCAGCACACATTCATGTCCAAACACCTTGTTGGTGGATTTTGCATAATATGTGCCCTTCAAAATGTTCACTACGTTTTTACTTTGTAACACATTCAATTCAGTAACTGCTTCAATCACAACCAGTTTACAGGGAATTCACGGTACATCTTATCAGTATTTGTGCTAGCTGAGAATCAAATCCATGACCTTGGTGACCCTAAAGCCAGTCCAGCTACAGAAAAAGCATATTTTACTGACCCAGGCAGGTTTTTAACCCAACGCTCTATAAGGCAAGAGCTATTCAGCTCCACAGCCCTAGCCAGAAAAAGTGGAAAATACATATAGCAGGGGCCAAAAGTGATGTCCAAAATTTGTACAATATTTGCTTTTAATGCTCCCTCAGGTTAGATAAATCCATCAAAATATGATGTGTATGGTACAAAATGGACAAAACACTATCCTTTGAAGGTATTAGATCAAATACGTTTGCAAAAAGGCAAACCACAGTGTGTTAGGAAGTATGTTTTTTTTTTAAAAAGACAAAAAAATGCAGAGAAAAGCAAAAAGCTCACAAGTAATAAAGCATATAATGACTAGTTATTTTGGGGGTATGATAACAATAGTTTCATGGTGTTGCGGTATTGCCATTGCAACACTACAATGTGTTATTTTCAAATGACATGCGTATACAAAACTTTTCAACTGGATACAATACATTTTATTTTAACATACAACAAGTATGACATGTAAAAATAAAGACTTTAAATGATATTATTATTTCAAAGAAAATGTATATATATAAAGGTGACAGAGAATGAAAAAAAAAAACGTTTAACCTTGTCTTAGTTGAATAACGGAAGTCTAAACGCATTCACGAACATACAAATGACACTCTGGACATCTCAGTTTCACAGAAATTCCTCCTTTAGAAATGTCCACCAGAAAATGGCCCAATCTGAACAACGGATACATATCCCCCCACTCTATTAAAGTTTTTTTTAGATAATTCCTGCCTTTAAGTTTGATTTTTTTTTGTAATTGTAATTTTGTGGAACACAATGGAACATGACTTTATTTCCCAGAATGCTTTACTTTAACCAAGTATTCAAAATGATTGCCAAACAATTTTCCAAAGTAACTTTCCTAACCCTGAACACTGTAAAACCTAAAAGTTAACTCAACTCAAACCATTTAAGTAAACCGGTTGCATTAGTTTTAAAACACATACATTTGAGTACTGTGAACTTAAAACAAATTGAGACATATTAAATATAAGTGTATAATGCACATGACTCAAGTTCACAGTACTTAAATGTATGTGTTTTAAAACTTAAATGGTCTTATGCAACCGGTTTACTTAAATGGAGTTAAGTTAACGGTTAGGTTTTACAGTGAATGTATGTGAAATTATTTCTGTTTTTTTTTTTATTTAATTCCACTTCCTGTCATTCCAATTCCAATACCAATTCAACTTCCTGTAGGGCGGAGTCAATTCAATTCAATTCAAATTCCAGTTCATGAATTGAATGGAGGCCAATTCTGTAATTCTGAATTGTGCACAAGCCTGATGTGTTGTGTGTATTTTTTGCCAAGCCATTTTAAAATTCTTCTTAAAGGGACACAAGGCAGCATTTTTATGTTAATAAATCATCTTCGTAAGTCGGTATATGGTTAAATGACTCATTACATGACGAATGAAGACTCTCTCGCCCGCCCCTACCGTCTGTAGGAAGAATACCCCACTTGCAAGTTCGCTGTATCCGACCCGGTGTCCTTCAGTCTCGTATAGTCTTAGATATAGAACGCATTTACTCCCAGACACTAGGGGGAGCTAGTAGAGAAATAATACTCAGACTTGCCTTGTGTGCCTTTAAAGCTGAGTTTTATTTTATACTCCAAACTCACTAATGCAACCTGCATATAAAACTTTTAATGTATCTTTAATGAAATATTTGAATAAGGAGTAAAGATGTGAATTGTTCAAAGTTGGACATCACTTTTGGCCACTACTGTACATATGCATACTTCAGCAACACCCTGACAACCACCCACCTCATCTACAGAGTTTTGCACAGACAATAATTATTTTCCTGTGAAAATATAAATATCTAGTTTAACAATACTATGGCATCCAGCCACAAAGCACTTCCCATGCCTACAAATATCCTACAAATATTTATTTTTTACAAACATTTCACATTCTATTTGTTGCTAAATAAAGACTCAGGGTGTGATGTATTGTTTATTTCTTAAATTGTTTTAAGGAAATGAAAAAAATCAAAGCTATCTGTAATTTTTTTAAAGTTACAGTAAAGTTTTTAAAGTTAAGTCTGAAAGGAAACTTTAACATGTGACTCACTTCATGATAAAGTAATTATTTATTTTTTATCGAAACCATTTTTTGATGTCCCTGCTCGACACTGCCTGCCCTACAGGTGAGACGTTCTTCAAAGGCCAAGTCAAGACGCTCCATTCCTGATAAGAATGATTACCTTTGCTCATCCTGAAATGAATTCCACATGTCCTGAGAACTGCCTAGTACCATTTTCCACAACTACAGAGGGAAAAAATGCAAAACCCTTTACTGTTGATCTCAAGTAATTCAGATTCAGATTAGCCACAGTGTCTGAGCACTGCGTCGTAAAATGTTTTGGTCTTCAGCACGGGAAGTTGCATGAAATCAACCGTGAGGACGTTCCTATCAAAATAGGTAATAAAGTGAAGTGAAGGTGCCGGTTCAGCTCATGCATTAAATTCAGCTCCATCATATAGATGTTGCCCTGTCCTGTGTACACACAGAGAGAGAGAGCTGTAGCCTCATTCTGCATAGCCCCATTTGAGACATACGCATAGTTTATCCATTGATCATTGACTAATAATTTAGCTTTTTATTGAGTTATACTTTTTAGTTACCTGCATATTTGCCATAGGGACGACATTGGCATCATAATTCATCAAATGTTTTGTATTATTAATCCAACCAGTAATTTCTTAGATTAAGTTATTGTTTCAAACTTTGAATTTTAATGGATAGCAGTGAGTAGGGTTTGCAGCTGTTTCAATGCAGATGAGTTTTGCTTGCCTTTGCCAGGCACAGCTGAGGGTGACCGTGTGTTTCGAGGGTTTTTTCAAGACAATGAAAACAATTCTCTTGATTTATGAGTGGCGAAGGAAGCTCTCCGGAGATGGTGGAGGAAAAGGATTTTCTAAAATTAGAGCCGGTATTATGGGCCGTGTTATGGCTTTATCTCACATTCTCATAGTGCTGAATAACCAGTGTGTTAATCAAACCGAATGTCGTGTCACCCCGCCACTCAAGAGACACAGATGTGCGCATCCTGACCTGATTTGTGTGTTTTGGGGTTTGAAGCTGCTTAAAGTCGACCTGAAATCATTTGCATTAATGTATTTTTGATAGATGCTGTCCACATCCCTGCAGAAGACAAGCGGGTTCAGATGTGGATTTGTGTTTATTTTTGACAATCCACTTCCCTAGCAGAAATTATGTTGGCTATACAAACTTTGCAACTACATGTCAACTTATTCTACTGATCCAAACCAGAAGTCTTCACAGGTCCGACAGGTCTCGTGTTTGTGCAGTCCTTTTCCAACTCCTCCTCTGTGATGTTGTGTGGCTGGCTAGGGGTTAATTAATCCAGACTATATACGTCAGTGCCGTTTACATTCGGGTCCAGTCAGGTTACAAAAAACTGCCACTTGAGTTGGGTCGGACTCGGGTCTAATTTTGTCTTGGGTTGGGGTCTTTTTTTTTAATATATTCATGCACGTTCGATTCGGGTAAAAGTGATTTGGGTCATGTCAGGTCGGGTACATTTCTTTAGACCCAAGAAGACCTCTAAGCCAAACACCTACCCTACCTAACATTAATAAAGCCTGGAGTATAGTCTGTTTTTTTTTTACATTTATGCAAATATTTGTGTTGAAACCACAGCCTTGCAAAGCATAGTTTATTTGACAGATGTTCGACTCATGCACATTACGACGAAATGCAATGCATCTCCTGTGGTACATACTACATTTTTCTAGTATGTTACGTGGTTACGAAAAGCTATTACGTCACATGTACTCTACGCGAAACCTTACGTATGTGTAATAACAGGACTATACTTCTAGCTTAAGAGTTAGTTAACATGTAGTTGCCATGTTATTTATGGTTACTAAGGTGGACTATCGAAATAAAGTGTTACCTTACAGGGCTCTACAGTGCGAGTATTTATTATAGAGCACTGAAAAACAACGTAATGTTTTTATATGGAGAGACTGTGGTAGCCTTGTCCAACCAGACTCTCGTACATTCATTTCATTTGTACAGAGAGTCTGGCCAGGCTCCATTGCAAAGCGTTACTTCCGTTAAGGAGGGTCCTCTGTTGAAGTTTAAAACTATTGGATCTGCCCAGAGTCACTCAGGATCTGCCATAGAAACCGGCCAGAAACAACAAGTCAGAATACTCAGACCAACAAAACTTAGCAAACCTGGTTCTTGCTCCGGCTTTAACTTCTGTATATTCGGCAGTTTTGCAACAACGGACAGAATAGCTTTTCTCACGTCTTTCTCCGCTGCCATTACTGAACTACAACTCAAACTGGCGCACAACCTTAACGTCATCGTTCTTAGCCACACCCATCTGTTCGCTGATTGGACCTGCAGATTTTTGCAGGAGAAAACGAAAATCTACACAGCAGTCCCAGACGTTGTACTGAAGCGAAATGAAAATTAAGCGGAAGCACGTAGGAGGGCGGAGCCAGACTAAGACTGTGGGCCTGTTTACACGCTCTAGGGTAAAAACGTACAAATATATTATCGGATGTGCCTTTTGTTTACACGGTGACGGCGTTTTGGTGGCTTAAAAACGCAAAAAAGTGAAACCACCCTCCAGAGTGGAAATCTTAAAAATGATCTACCCTCGCATTCCCATCTAAAGGGTAAAAATGCAAAGTCTGCTCACGGTGGCTCTCGTCACGTACGCTTTAACGTCACAGGCATACGCCAGTTCAGGAAAATGACAACAAACATGTCAGATTATTTCCATACGTCGGACCTTCAAGTTGCCATAGCTAGTATTACTGATCAGAGAAGGTGCATTAATTACATCTAGCAAATTGTCGGTGCGCCAATTCGTCAGCAGTAAACCAGACGGCTATGGACGAGACCTGGGAGAAAAAGGAAGAGGGTTGAACGCATGCGCGCGGACTTGGTGTTGTTTTGTGTCAGTGCTTCACATTGCCACCTAGCCGCCTGGAGTGCATCAAATATCACACACATTTGCGTCAACATATGCACGCAGATTTCCTCCTCAAAACGCCCATATAAACGCGGAATAAAAAGTGATAACGCAACGCCACTTTTGCGTTTTCTTTTCAGATCGTTTCCGTGTAAACTTAGCCTGTAGCTGCGCCGTTTCCAATTCACCCTAATTTTTTATCCAAATATATTTTTGTTGAGTATTACTGATTTTTATCCGTATGTGTGTTCCCTGTGTTTGAATTCATGACATTTCACTAATTCTTGAAACTTTGGCAAAAACATGTCCCACTAAGAAAAGTGCTAATTCTGTTGGAAATCAATAACATTTTCATGAAGAAAAGGAATCAATGTTATAATCAGGGGGTCCTTTGCACATTCCTTTATAGGTTTATTTTTATTTTTTATTAATTTAATGATTATATGCCGGCCCATTGCCTACAAAATCAGTTGTGCTTGGTTAACAGATAATCATTTCAACTTGATTAAAAAAGCCAAAAGTAATAATTGAATTGAATAATATATTTACCACATGAAAGAGTACATTGTAATATGTACTAAAAACTACAAACAGTGAGTTTTGAACAATATTTACTATTATTTTGTGATTGCTCAAAATCTGTCCCACATATTCGTCACCACCGTCAGATATTTATAAAAAGCAATAAAATCAGACAACTACAGGGTCAACTGCATTCCTGAGGACCCCATTTTCAAACCTTCAGCTCTACTGCATCCTTCAAGATCACTCAAGCTCCTGTATGTTTGCTATTTTCTTTTAAACTTGTTCATATTTTTGGACAGTGCTACTGTGACAACCATAACATGTCAACACCATCATCTTTGTAAAAAAAATATTAGATTCGATTATGAAATAAATGTATCATTTTTAAGAAGAGGTCTGAATTAGCTAGCAACAGAGGGGAAACAAGATGGCTAATGTGAACAACTCATCTATTTTTTTAATCTATATTAGGTTTTTGTCACCACCGTCAGATGTCACCACCGTCAGGTTTTCTGTCTTTTCTGTCAGGTTTTATGTATTTTAGGAGAAGTTATGATTTGATATTTGTTCATCACAGTGCTCAGGATTGTTATTTTTTAACCAAATATTTACATAAAGTTTAAGTAAGAAGCCATTGATTTGAGTGGTATACATTTTGGAATAATGAGGCCAATGTCACCACCGTCAGATTATTGTCACCACCGTCAGACAGAGTTTTATTTGTTTTAAATGAATTTGCTTAAAACATGTTTCTTCAATGCTGTTGAGTTATTAAATTAATAGTCTCTATTAATACAAAAATATGTTTATTAAATAAAAAAATCATTACTTTTTCTATTTAGGCTTAAAGTAAATGTTGTATGAGTAATAACTGGAAAAACGCCTATTTTATGAAAAAAATACGAACAGGGGAGGTTGCACCAGTAAATTGCTGAACAGCCAAGACCTTGGTCTATAATGGTATACCTTCATATTTTGTAATTTAACTAACTTTTTTTTCCCCAAAATTTAAAGCTGTTTTATCCAAATTCCCAAGAATCAGTGATTTGTGCTACTAAGGCTGTACTTACACGACAACTATTTTTTTTCTTTTGCGTTTATGCATATTTCATATACAAAGGACAATGCAGGAGTAAAATTGCTGTATTATGTGAGCTAGGCCAGTAGATGGCGATGTAACTTTGTAATGAAACACTCATTTCGGTGCACGTACACATCTCTATACAGAGCAATACATACAAACAGTCAAGAAGGCAAAAATATATTATTTGTTTAAACAAATGACAAAGTAGATTTATTATTACAAGTGACCCTGGCAACAAAATTGTATAAACTTTTTTGTAGGGATAGGTGCGAGTACTCGAATGTGTCATTAACAATCGATCACTAAAACGATGATCACATGGGTTTAAATTGTTGTTGTTGTTGGTTAAAGCGGCATTTATGGTTAGCATTACAAATGCTTGTTGACTATAGTAAAGACAGGGGATGTGTTTGACTTCATGCTGCAGTTTGCAAACCGATCATCATATGACATCGCAGTACTGCGAGAGTGAAAGCACATAGAGAATTTCCGCTTCCAAAGAAACATCATTCCAACCAATCCAGCTGGATTATAGTCCCTCCCTACATTTTGTCCCCTTAAATGTGCCTGTTTCACTCTCCACATTTGATTATGGGAGTGAAATGGATTGCGAATGCAGTTTCACATCAACTTTAATGATACGATTCTGTTCAGCTCAAACTCTGGAATGATGCACACAGAAAAACGCGCACAGACGTTTGCCGTAATTGACACAATCTTCTGTTGTGCGTACAACGTCTCTGTGGCTCAAATGAGCATGTGATTTTACCCCGAGGGTCTTTTACAGTTCACGCAGTGATACCCGCCAATATATAGAGAGTAAAAACTCATCCCCGGTTGTTGATGGGCGTATTTCTCTCCGCTCTGTCAACCTTCATAGCCCTTATAAAACAAAACGCCATTTTCTTTTTTCTTCATTATTTGATTTCATGACATCTGCATTAGAGCCCATTTTGCTTAATTTTCACGGCCGATCGGCTGTCGGTGTCCCCTGAAGCTCTCATTAAACGAATGCTGATGAATCAAATGGCATCGCTCTCATCATTACTGTTCCTCTAAAGTGTGAATGTTCTCACAAGGCCTGCGCAGAAACAAACTCACATCACACATTTGCTCACCATAGCGAGCTTGTTAAAATTCTGAGCCTTGTTAATGAAGCTTTTGCTCTCTAACTTTCATTTGAAGTACATTTTTAATATGTCGTGTTTTCCTCAGATATCTTGATCTGTTTGTGTTTGATCAATTGCAGATACAGAATGCAGATGATGTTTTGATCACTCCTTTGGAAAGATTTCGGAAAGAGCAGATCGGAGCAGCCAAAGTAAGTCATAACATGGTATGACCCTGGACCACAAAACCAGTCATAAGTTGCACAGGTATATTTCTAGCATTTGCAAACCATATGTTTGGGTTTTATGGGGTAATATGTTTTGCTAAGGACTTAATTCGGACAACTTTAGGCGATTTTCTCAATAAAGATTTTTTTGCACCCTCAGATTTTCAAATAGCTGTATATCGGCCAAATATGCAGGGTTCTCATGGGCCCTAGAAAGTTTGTGAATCTGGTGGGGGGGGATTCAAAGCCTTGGGAATTTTTGAAAATATACATACATAGATACAGGTCATTGAACGTGCTTAAATCTATTTTATGCAAGAAGTTTTCTGGAAAAAAAATCTATTCCCTGTGTAGTGTAGGATAATATCATAAAAATTCTCGACTTTTTAAGCACACATACTAAACTGTTCACTTTAGATGCTTATATCTTCTGTATGCGAATGTTGATTCATACCAAAATGCTTTTTTGCATATTTGTGTTTGACACATGAAAACATCTCTGGTTACGTAACTGTTGTTCCCTGAGAAGGGAACGAGATGCTGCGTCTCCCTTGCCATGCGTCCTGCGTCCCTGTCTTTGTGAATATTTCAGATAGTGATATACTTCCTGGCTCCCACGTCACCCTGTCTTTGTCGTTAAGCCTCACCATTGGTTGAATTTGATATACACATTCAGACGCACTTACCCCAGGAGGCATCCCCAAAGTGTCACTGCAGTGACGCAGCGCTAGTTCCCTCAAAAGAGAACTGTAAAAATGTATCTTAAAAGGTAACACAATGTTACCTTGCTCTCACTTGAAATGTGTCCCCATATTTAGTCCTTGAATTTGAGGGAATTGGACCTGGAAAGTCTTTGAAAGGTCCTTGAATTTGAAGTTAACTAAGGTCTGGGAACCATGAATATTGTCCTATCCTAACAAACCATACATCGGTGGAAAGCTTTTTTATTTAACTTTCAGATGATGTATAAATCTCAATATAAAAAAGGCCATTATTGACTGGTTTTGTGGTCCATGTTCACATTTACATTTTATTTTTACATTTACATTTTTATGTATTTAGCAGACGCTTTTATCCAAAGCGACTTGCTGTGCATTACAAGCTATACAGTTTATCAGTATGTGTGTTCCTTAAATATCCAACCCACAACCAGTGGCGGATTTTGCAAATTCGGGGCCCAAGGCGAAGGTATGTATGGGGCCCCCCTATCCTATCTATAAAAGTTTTTTTAAAGTTTTATTAAAAAGAAAGAGTTTTACTTCTAAATGAAGATGGAAAGCAGAGAACACAAACCAATAGAGAATAAGTTAATGGGGCAAAAACAGCCATGAACAGTAAATGAGGGAGAAAAAAAATGAAATCTGATGCCGCACAAAAACTAGCAATGCATCAAAGCCAATGTTGTTACTAATCTTTTACATGCCCAAGATTGTGATAAAAGGTAAAAAAATATAAAAGGTAAAAAAAATCCAGTCCACAATCACTTTTTATATTGAGAATAAGTAATTATATTTAAGTAAATCATTGGCAATTAAAAAGTAAATTTTTTGGATTTTTTTATTAAACATTTAGCAGTTTTAATCAGGACAGATTTATGCAAAAAAAATGTAAACCAAATATTTATCTGATTTTTACAGCAGTTTAATTTAGTGGATGTTTTCTTCACAAACATATTGAAAGGGTTGTGAACTTGCCCACGGTTTATTTTTAAGTTTTTGAAAAATATTCAATGCATTTTCCCAAAATATGTGTGAAAATAATATTTGTCACCCAAAATCATTCCATTTATTAGGTTGGTTGGGGCCCCCCTAATTAGACCACTGGTAGGGGGCCCCAAGCAGCCGCCTACCTATGCCTCTAAGTTAAGACCGCCTTTGCCCACAACCTGGCTTTCAGAGATCATGGACCCCGCCTTTAAATCATTTATAAATCAAAAACAATAGTAAAAGAAGAAGTGCAATTTAATTCAAATTGAGTTAAATAAAAGAAACATTCACGTGGTTTTACATTTTACACCAAATTGCAATACCATGTGACTTATTTGTACACTGTGGTACCAAATGATGGTTTATATTGTATGGTACTATGGGGCGGTTTCCCGGACAGGGATTAGACTAGTCCTAGACTTAAACACTTTTAAGAGCTCTCCAAACTGAAAATAACTTGCACTGACATATCTTAAAATACATCAGTGCCCTTTGTTTTACCTCAAAATGCACACAGGTAATGTTTTTAGTAAGGCATGTTTGTTAAAACTAGTTATATTTCCTAATTAAACTAAGGCCTAGTCCTGGATTAAGCTAATCCTGGTCCGGGAAACCGCCCCTATATGTATTGCTACTGTAGGTAATTCAAAGACTAATGAAATCAACAAGGTAACGTGGCATTACCATGGTACCAAAAACCATGTGAACAGAGTCCAGTTGCTACTTTTTATCAGACGTATAAAGGCAGACTCGTAATAGTTGAACATTCATAAAATATTATTAGCTTCTGGTATTTACTACATTACATCATGCTTGCAGCATTACAGCAAACCATATACGGTATATTTGAAAGCATAATCTAAACATATACTCTCCAAATATGCACACACACACACACACATCACTTCTCTGACTTTCCAACATTAGCACACGCTCAACTTTTGGCTTCATTTCTCAAAGGCGAAAACTCGTTGCACATTAAACTTGGCAACATCAAAATGTTCGACTGGGGTCACCCTTCCACCCGCGGTGCTAAAAAGATCACACACACATATTCAATCACACGTGTGAACACGAGCACTCACACCTACATAAATAACAACCTACACACACGCATATGCCGCTTGCATTTCTTAAGGCTGGGTGTTGGGTTCACTCATCTGTACATAACCCCAACCCTTTGATTTATATTCCTACCTCAAAGCCACGTTTGATTTATTTTGCATGAAAAGGCCATGAAAAGGGTTTGTGCTTGTGGATGGGGCTTTGTGAAGGTTCACTCGAGGGACCAGGGCACCAGGATTCGCGTAGCTTTTCAGCGGATGGGTGGACACACTGTAAGAAGAGACAGATGCTTATAAATCGAGATCAACCTGCGTGCCTCACGGTCGTGGGTTGTCCAGAAGCTGGACATTTAAAGAAACGGTTTACAAAAAGTGAAAAATCAATGACACACACGTAATTGTAAACCTTTTGTAAACCTGACTTTCTTTTATGGTACACAAAAGGAGAACGTTCAATGCTTCATGCTGCTTTTTCTATACAGCGGCCTCATTCACAAAATTACATTTCGTATTCCTTCAGAACGAATGAAAGAAATTGTATGGAGTAGTAATCTTTTTTTTTAGGCATTTTAGAGCTCATAGTCACTTTTTGTCTTGGTTGTATGGAGCTCATTGTATACAACCAACATCTCATTTATTGTTTTATGAAAAGAAGACACAATGGGGTTTAAGAGGATTAATAATTGTGTAAATGAACACAGAATTTTCATGTTAGGCTAAATTATTGGTTTAAGTCTGGGACTAGGTTAAACCCTGTCTGGAAAACCACCCCATATTGTTTTAGAGGGCACTAATCCCTTACACGTACCTTGTTGTCGAATTATGGTGCTTTGCACAAACAAACTATTATTTGTCATTATTTTTGGAGGACAGTCTCTATTTGCAACCTAGGCACTATTGCCATATCTCTGCCTACATTTCTGCATAGCCTAAAATACGTTTCTCCAGGTATATACCGCTGCATCTTTCAATGAAATGTTCACTAGAAGTGTTTGTTTATTGTCCATTTTGATTTTTAAAGTTACGAAGCAGACCCATACCAAAGAGTATAGAAGCACAAGAGGAGAAACTCTGATTTGTTTTTGGCAACAGTCACTACATGGCACTTCAGCAGCGCGGCCGCCATTTTGGAATGAAAATTCTCACAGCCAATTCATTCTCAGCGAATCTCACAGCCAAATCAGAAGCGCAATAGTAAGTTTCTTAAATTAAAATTTTGTTCACCTGCTACACCTACACGAAATGCTGTATTGTCTTGTATGTATGTGTTGTGTTGTTTTTGTTATCAGTTGTGGAATCCAATCATTAAATAGATAATGATTTTTTTTTACTTAATCCATTTCGAGCAATTCACAAATGTATATTTGTGTTGTGTGTATGTATATTGAGCCGAAATATTATGTGTGGATGAGTTTATGTCGGTATGTATGTATGTAAAATTAGCCTATATAAAAGTGGAAGACTTGTCTAAATATCTGAAAATAAGCTGTAAAAAGGAATTAATGATCACTGGTTTGATTGTATGTTATTCTGTGTAATCATCATTCAGTTTGAATTTGATCTTTTAATGTACAAAGTAGCTGATATTGCCATTACTTCTAGTTGACTCCCGATTCGCTTTCATTCCAAAATGGTGGATTCGTGGGGCTGCTGCTGGGCGCTGGTGTTGCAATGGAACGTTCTATTGAGTTTCCCCTCTTGTGCTTCTATACTCTTTGCCCATACACAGATTAAAACCTGCTTGTCTTTGTTAAGTAGATTTGTGCCGTTTGGTACTTATTTATAGTCATGTGTGCTAGGGATGTGCATTTATGTCATTTTTTCATTTCGATTAATCCATAGGTCTGAAGAACGAGTACTCGATTAACTGGGGGCGGGGCAATCAAAGGGGCGGGGCGTACACGTCATGGTGAAAATGAAAATATTTTTATGAAAAACACTCAAATAAAACTTAATTTCGAAGAAACTATGACAGAACAATGAACACATACTGGAGTTTTAATGAATTAAATGTTTTTAACAGAAACCTCTAACAGGAAAAGCTGCGTGATGGAATGAAACTAAAGGGTTAACAAACACAAACCGAAGCGCTCTGCATAATATTAAGCCTTTATACAACATAAATGTACAACGTGCATCTATCTGCATAAATGCAAGACTTCAACTAAGTTTTCAACTAAGTTATCTAAAAAAAAGAAAGTTTAACTCCCTTTGTGGATGTGCATCATAAACAGCGCACTTTTAAACACGTCCAACGTCCAGTCAAAGCACAAGCTTCATAACATTAAGCAGCTTTAAGTGTTTTGCTATCATTTTAGCATTTAGCTGTGTCGTGTCGTCCTCTTACCTCAGTCAAGATGTAATGTAAATGCTCGTATGGCTCTCTGGTATCTCTTGACATTTGATGTTTAAATATGAGATGATAACCCATTGAACTTTTGACGGCGCTGTACATTTTGCAACTGACTGACTGTATTTCCGAAGATCACGGCATCCTTTTAAACCATAGTGCCTCCGTGATGTGAGGTGTGACCGGCTTCGCGGGCTCGCGGGCTGCCGCGCATTACGCAGACCGGCGGGTTGCTGATGCGCGGTCGCGCGGAATCTGTTTGTTTTTGAATCACGCATGGTAATGCTACTGATGTCATACGTCGGTCTGCGTAGCTCGACACGACGTCAAACACGCATCTCCAGACCCAGTCTTTACTACCACATGCGCTCGTAACGCTAACCAGACACCCAAATGCCGCCATATCCACAATAAATAAATAAATACACCCACATGATCATCGTTTTCGTGATCGATCATCGATGCCACGTTCGAGTACTCGAGCAATCGAGTACTCGTGCCCATCCCTAATGTGTGCACCAACGCGTGGCATGCCTAAGTGACTTATGCTGTCCCTGCGGTTCAATTTTAATAAAAAACAGCCGACTAAAACATACAGATGTATTTTGATCATTTACTACGGTCCCTTTTGTAAGGCGCCACTGTGCTTCCTGTAAACAACGAGTTCTTGACATACCTCGGCCGAACACGATCGATTCTGACAGTAAAGGCCTCTGCCACGGTTACACAAGCATGAACTGAAGAATATACGCCAATAGTGTTCAGTATTGTCTGCTTTCTAACCTTGAATAAACCCACATCAAAACAGAGAAAAAACAAATGACTTCAGTGCCTCTACTGCAGGGCTCCCCAACCTTTTTTAAACCGCGGGAGGGGGGATGCTGGGGTGCTGTGCGAGTGAGACTCACGTGTTACACATACCTGCTCCATCAATTATTTTTAGTGGCTGTTAGTGCTGAAAATACTACTTTGCCAAATGTATAAAGTGAAGTGAAGATCAAAAAACCATAAGAATGGAAGTAGAGATTGTCTTACTTTCCCCATGGTGACGTATATCCAAGTGAAATGGCTTCTGAATTGAAAAAGATAGGGCGAGACTTGAATTCGTCTATCGAGAACTGATTAGATCGTTTGAAGTTGGGCATGTTGATATTTGCTAATCGCAGCGATCTTCTCCCGGACCCCGCCCACCTGCCATACCATATGAACAGAAGTAAAAAGTGATCATTTCGAGGAGGAGATTTGCTTTTTTGATTAAAAATTATGAGGGCACATAAATAAAAAAATTTAAGCTCACACATAAATCATTTGTAAAAAAAAACACAATATTCCAAAAAAAATTCTTCATTTTTCATTTCAATATATCATTGTGACTAAATAATGGCTTTATTTTAGTAGAAGTGCCGAACCACATTTTGGCAGAATGTGTTTACTTTCAGTGTTTCACAAGTTCATATTCAGTCGTAATAATCAACTGTAAACAAACTTGGCTTGCTGTCTTCAAAGGCACCTTGAACCTGAGGCCGAAGTTCAAGTAGCAGAGCTGCAAAGAGGAAACTAATGAGGAGATTGGGAAGAGGAGGGATGCCGGAAAAATTGCCACTGTGCGGAGGCATCGAGACGCTTATGTGCTTTTAATGATGATTGACACAAGACTGAATGTTTAGGTTTCTCTAGAGCCTACGTTTAAAGTGTACCCATTAAACTATAGTTACTGCAGTAAAAAGTGTTTTCCAGAAGCAGGGGTGATGCTTTTCAGTTATTTGCGATGTCACAGAGTTGAACCTCTTCACGTAGTGACGTATTCGGATTTGCGTGGTACATTTGCAAATTATTCATACAGTCATAGCTCATTTACATTTAAACTAATCTATTGTATTTTATGTTGTTGGCTATCACAAAACGGAATATATTATGAAAAAGTACAGCGGTTTGTAATGATTCTCCTTTCCCCCACAACGCACTGCATTACTGTACGTCACGTTGGGGAGAGAATTTACCAAAGCCGCCTTAAGAGCATTGAGAGTGACTAGAGAGATGAGTAAAGTACAGTATTCAGATTATAGATAAATACATAGATATAGATAGACTAGACAGACAGATAGGCAGGCTAGTATAGAGAGATAGGCAGACAGCCAGATAGCATAACGTTAGCATAACTTTGTGTAGATAGTAAACAAACAGTAAACATACTCATGCGTGCTGGCTTGAGGGGGACCATAATCCTGCTGAAATGGGTGTATGCGATCTTCAGCACAAACGAATTCAGGCAGCATGACTCAAATCCTGGAAGCTGAGTGAGGCGTCACGTCGTCACATCTGGTCGCAGAGTAAGCGCCTCGAACAGCGACCAAAACGCACTCACTTCCTTACAGCTAGTAGTGGAGTGGCATCGGTAGATTCGGGACTTTCCTGGTGTTTTACATTGTGAGTTATTTTAGCAACACCGTCTGGCGGCGTGATGTGCGACCGCTTCCCGCAGCCTGCTGGTCAAACTGTGCAGCCTCTCTGCTCAACAAAGTATAAAAAAGTGATAAAAGTTATAAAAATATGGGGATCAGTGCCAAATGGCATAGCTTGTCGTCCGTTGATGTAAAAGCCGGCAAACGGCTGTTTATTGCAGTATGTATGCGGTCGGATCCGAGTGCGCTTCAGTTGCTGATCGCTGCTTCTGTGTATAAAATGATTGTGTGATTCGTTAAGATCGCATAAACAATATAACAAAGCATCATTTTTTTTCATAAAACAATATATTTTAGATATTATTTGATAGACTATTAAGTATGGATTAAGGATTTTTAAAAATCTCTAGCCTGGTGGTCAGGACATGAATGGATTGAATCAGCAGATTTGCAAAGTTTTATTTATCTCCACAGATATCATAAATAATCATTAGCATGGTAACTTTGCAGTATACCACATTATATATTTCCTATTATGTATATGATTTCCATATTATATAGATAAGTATTAAACGGCAATAAATGTCTCATCTATCTCTATGGCTCTGGCTGAGGCTTACATCCACTTCTCCCCAGCGTGACGTCATCACCAAATTGAAAAAAAAAAGTTAATACCATAAAACATAAAAAAATGGTCTTTAAGACCATTTTTGAGACATTTTAAAAATGATATACATATCTTGAGTGATTTATGTACCCATTAATCCACAGTGGTGGTTAACCTGCAACACGCCCTTTAAAGGGTTAAACACCAGATAAAGCTATTACGTAGCTATTATACAAATTTTTTCCAGTATGTTCTTGTGACCTGATGGCGAGTCGGTTGTTGCGGACACTCCAACCCAAATATGTAGCGAAATGTACCAGGAGAAATGTATTTATGTAGGCAGAGGGATTTAATTTCAATGAGTTGTATAATTTGTCTGCCTCAATTAATTGAATATGAAAAATAATGACTCAAACTCTCCCCTTGTATCCTGATGTTTGGACAAACAGCCACTTTTGCTTTTTTGGGCCTGGTCAATCTAACAGAGAAATGTTTTGTTACCACCACAGAGCAGCAGTGTTTACACTTTTCAACCTACAAATGGCTTACTCATATTTGTCATGGGTATTATGCTATAAAGAGTTTAATTTATAATAAAATGACACTACGTTTCAGATCATCTTTTATGTGTGACCAACCAGAGCGTAATGGTGTCACGCATCTTTGTATTGTGCATTTTGGCCTGTTCATCTCAGTCTGTTACTATAACAGCAAAGCAAAATACATCCCATCAGATTTATGGCACTTTAACCTCCCTCCATCTCCAGAAAGGGCACTTATCAAAACCATCACCCGTACCTTTCCTTTTTAACCGTTTCCCTCTAATAGCTTATCTATTTCTCCTTTGCTCTAAACGCACATTTTACCGAAGAGAAATGATGAGATCGTGGACCTCACTAAAGGATTATGGGAATGTGGATGACCGGCAGGTTGCCAGGCAGTTTTTAGGCAAGCTGGGAGGTGAAAACTGCCTTATTTTGGGAATTACAGCCCTGCTGCAAATCCAGTTGGTTAACACGGTGAGGTCCGTAGCTAAAATCCTTGGGTGTTTATTTCCTATTGGCTAAACTTTACCTTCTACCTTACAGACAAACCACGTTAAAAATAAAGGTGCTTTGTGATGCTATAGAAGAACCATATTTGGCCATTTTGCAAACTGTATGCCTTTTAATAATTTTAATATACATTATTTGAGTTTACAGTGCAATCTTCGTATCAGAACTGTTTAGGTCAGTTGACAATGCATTAAAAGCTGCAAACCAGAAGTGTTAAGCATTGTTATGCAGTGTTATGCTTACGTGGACATGCAAAGCATAATGGGTATTTTCAAATCTTGTGAAAAGGTGGATAGGCCACAGCTCCAGTGCAAATTTATAATGGTTTATGGAGAATAATGCCGATCCATTCAACCTGGAAAGTTGGACTACTTCTTTAGGCTACTGATCAAGCAGATCTCTCTCGTATCCGACTTTACAACCAAACATTAATGCCATAAAATATTATGTTATCCTAAAATGAAAATTGACTTACTGGTGTGTTTTGTTCTCAGTTTTCATAGCGGTTGATTTTATTAATGATTTTGAGTTAATTTCCTTTTTGCCGCCTTCTGCAAATGTCATGAATCTACCCCAGGACAGAAGTTAATGATCTCAGGCATGCAGTCGCAGCGAGACTGACTTACTGTGCAATACTCCGCCAGCCAGACCTCGTAAAACTCACAACACCCTCGAGCTGGACCCCAAACTTTCAACATATGCCGATACATTTATTACTGTGTTATCAGGACCGTAATGTATTATCTAGACCATTGAACCAGAGACGGAAAGCACTCTTTACCGTGGTCATAAAATAGGTTTGCATAGTTTATAGATAGTAAAAATGGCACTAGAGAAAGTTACCTGAAGTTATGACATCATTCTTGCTTACTGAGAAAGATTGATGCTGGCCAGCGGCTGTCTGACGTACAGACGCCTGGAGACATGAGGAACGTGTGCGCACCTGGTCTGAAAAAGGATGGAGCAGATGAAAGAGAGCAGGAGGTGGATGAACATCTGCCCTGACTGGGACTTTGCTAATGAAACATGTGGTTATGAGTCGTGCTAAGTGGTTAGCCAGACAGTTTTGCCTCAGAATAAAACCTATAAATAACCTTAAATCTGTTAAGCGGATACTGCTTTTAACTGGTTATCAATTAATACACAATAATTGTGACGCAGCCTCTGTAAAAAAGTCTTATTTTGTAATTTCCAGTTGTAAAAATTATTTATTGTAAAAATATTTTTTTTATGTTATACTGATTTTCTAATTTATGATTTAAATTTTTCAATTTATACTTTTAGTTTATATATATGTATATTTAATCTATTCGTTTTCCACTATACACTATTAAAAGTTAAAGTTGGATCTATTTAAAAAAATCACTAACATTGGTTAAACACTTAAGAATTTTAAGCTTTATCAACTTAATTTTTTACTTAAAGAGTAACTAAATCCCTGTTCAGAGCCTGACTCCACCCACTGGCAATATTTGAAAAATGCAAGAAAAGTGGGCAGACCCCAATGGAGATAGAGGGGACGAACTAAGCTCGTACCAAGGGTGTGGTAAGATCGTAATAAGGGCATGGTAAGCTTGAATCCTGCTTATGTAGGATTGTACCGCTTACATCGTGCGGTACCGCAACATCCAACAGGAAAATTCAACTGCAGTAGCCACCGTTAAACCTGAAGAGGGCAGCACTCAGACGTTTTTACACCAAGTATTGTAGCATTGAAACACTTTATACTCACATGTCAAAAAAGTTACTTAAATCAATGAACAGCACTAATAAAGCCCTATTCTTACAGATCATTAACCAAAAAAGTTGGTTCAGGGTACTCTTTAAAGTGAGAAAATTTAAGCTGAATTTCTTTTTTTCGCATTACCAATTGAAGTATTTTTTTTAAGTTGATGCAACTTAAATCTGACTTTAAAATCTGACATTTTACATTAACTTTTTACATAACTTTTCTACTACAACAATTTTTAGGGTTTGAAACACAGAAAACACAAAGTGAAGCTTTCATTTCAAATAAATATTTAAAGCGGCCATTTTTCGTGATCACATTTTTCAAACTTTAGTTTGTGTGCAATGTTGCTGTTAAAGGAATAGTCTACTCATTTTCAATATTAAACTATGTTATTACCTTAACTAAGAAGAGTTGATACATCCCTCTATCATCCTAGTGCGTGCACGTAAGCGCTGGAGCGCACTGCTACACTTCGATAGCATTTAGCTTAGCCCCATTCATTCAATGGTACCACTCAGAGATAAAGTTAGAAGTGACCAAACACATCAACGTTTTTCCTATTTAAGACGAGTAGTTATACGAGCAAGTTTGGTGGCACAAAATAAAATGTAGCGCTTTTCTAAGCGGATTTAAAAGAGGAACTATATTGTATGGCGGAACAGCACTTTTGGGAGTACTTCGACTCGGCGCAGTAACACTCATTATGAGAGGGAGAAGGGGAGCAGACTTTTCAGGCGAGTTGAACGTTTGTCAGATTTTATAGCCTGGATGTCCCTGCCTTACAAGCACAGGTCTTATCGGCTTAATGATTCACGCGACTGCGTTTCTGTATGCCTTCACGGTGCGTTGCGAGCTCACCGTCATGGCTACCTATTAATAAATCATGCACAGCTCGCGGCGCGCTCAGGGAACCCGCAGTCTCGTGCTCTATTGTATATGCATCATGGTGCGTTTAGAAACTTCACTGTATGCGTAATACTGTCTCATATTTGGTGGTTACACTTGCGCTCGCTAGAGCTATGTATATGCTGGGTTAGGGCCACATGCAGTGTCTCTCCGGTAAGGGCAGCTCAGTCCGTTGTGTATGCACGGCGGGATGGGATTACGTTCCCCCATAGCGTCAGCAAACTGACGCAATGCGAAGTGAACCGTATTGAAAGGGAACGCTTAGGTTACTCACGTAACCCCGGTTCCCTGAAATAACGGGAACGAAGCATTGCGTCGCTGGCCGTGCTACAAACGTCTACGCAGCGAGTGTTATTCGGCTGCGCGCTTCAGTCGAATAATAATATATTTATTACTTATATAGAGACGTGTGCCACGCCCCGCGCGGGCTCAAACGTCATTGGTCTGTATTTTCTACAGACGTTAACCAATAGGCTTCAATCACGGAGTAAACAGGAGTTTCCCCCCATAGCGTCAGCAAACTGACGCAATGCTTCGTTCCCGTTATTTCAGGGAACCGGGGTTACGTGAGTAACCTAAGCGTTTTTTTACACACAAAACATGAACATGTTATATTGCGCACCATAAACACAATCAAAGCTTCGAAAACATAGGAAAAACGGGAACTTTACAGTACTGTTTGCATCCTTAACCAATCACTTCTTAACAGAACCTCACACCTTTAACCTCAGCAGACTTCTCACTTCCCTACACAGACACATACAGTACACGTACTGTATCTGATGACAGACCACAGAATTTAGTGTAACATTTTGCAGTCAGTGAAAGAAGTCTGCTGTAAATGGTTTGGTCACTTTCCCGACCACCTATTTATCATGAACAAGAATTGCAGTTTATGAGCAAAACAGTCTGCACTGTAAACCCGAACAGTACAATGTACTCATTTAAAATGAGTGAACTGTACTCAAACCAGTGAAAAAAGTTTATTTAACTTAAAAGTTTTATGTTTGTTCCATGATTTCACCGCTTTGAGTTCTACCATAAAGACTCAGAAGGCAAGTGAACGTTTGAATGACATTTATTCCATGTTGAATTAAAAGACAGAAATTCAAATCAATCTCAAAATTAAATAGATGCTTAAGTCTCGTATAGATTCTTTTGGCGTATGCCCCGCCTTTCGTCCGGGTCTAGCTGTAGTCCGGCAGATCCTGCCTGATGTTGAAGTCAGGGGCGGTGCCTACCCCCGGACAAAAGAACAGGGAACAACCTGGTGGTGGTGGGGAGGATGGAGGCGAACTTCAGCTACGACACCTACGGGGCAGCAGGAGAGAGTGTTAGTTCAGCGTTTAAATAGTCGGCATTGAGCTGTGATTGGTAAGCCGATTTTATGAATGAATGACGTGGTATTAGAGTCTTCCTGGTAGAACTTACGCTGACGCTTTCATTTCCACAAACTCAAATAAAATCAGTCAAAGAACTAACTCAAAACTTTATTTATTACTTCCAAGCGGAGTCATTTCAACATAACAGGCTTATTTTTAACAAACACTGCAAATAATTGCTAACTTTTGGTGGTTTATGGCATTCAGTCTGCCAATTAAGCTAAGAAAGAGTCTGGCACTGCAAATGTATTTCATTTTAAAGTTAAATCAACACGATTGTTGAGAAGGATTTCCAGTTCCTAGCATGCTTTGCATGAGCCCGCATTATAAGAACTTTTTTTTAATTAAGTGATATTTTATGTCTGGAAGTTCGGGGAGGAGTCTCTCCAACCATTTCCTTCTTCATAATCTTTATTTCTTCTTCTTTCTGCTCCAAATGAGTGCACATGCAATTTGTATGGTAGGCGTCTTGTTTCCTTCACCTCCCTTCTTGCGTGTGTTTGGTTGTGAGACGTAGTTTGCGGACCGGGACAAAGTTGTCGGCGATTTTTCCAACGGTAAAGTCATGCAGTATGAAAACCCCTGTCGCCGATCCATCATGCAGTCTGAAACAGCAGCGACTGAACGCTACCCCAGATAGTCACGCAGTGTGAAAACATCTGTGACCCGACTAGTTTGAAAATCATGCAGTCTGAACTCGGCATAAGTTACATGGTCGGGTTGGAGCACACAGACCCGCTACTTACACCCCAGCAGGCTACCTACTTCTTTGTTGACATGGTTTTCGAATGACCTGCCCACGGCGAGGCTATACAACAACAGTTTTTATAACACTGATAACAGACAATTGCACTTTTCAACCACACAGGGAGCCATGATCCGTGCAAATTCTCTTTTTCGCATCTAACTAGGTTTTAAAATGTATCTAATAATCTTTATGTTGGAAGAAACAGAGATGCCTCTTGAATCTGACGTTTGTTTGTTGACCTCCTCTAGAGTTTTAAAATTGATAATGAAAGGGTTTGTATGCGGGCATCTGGACAGCATTTCAAAAGCCTATGTATCTCTAATGCACTTCCCGTCTAGTGCAGAATGCTGTGCATTGTGCTTTTCGATCTCAACGGGGGCCGAGAGATTCAAGGATTTCTGAAAAGCTGCATCAGAATGTGGGCTGTCAGCGGAGCTTCTCTCCACCAGAAATAGACTCAAAAATAAGGGGTGTGAAGTTAACCTTTCCCCTCTTGTGCTTGGCTAGAAACAATAGCTTTTATGTCTCAGAGTTAGATCAGTCACTGCGGGATGAACAGTTTTTCAGTGGTTTCTGACATAAAATGAGAACTGCAATCCACTGTGGTTTGTTAGCATTCAGTTCTCTGATCGCAAAATCCTCGTGTTTGCAATTTGAAAACAGCTTTGTATTTCGGATCAGTTACTCACCCAGATTAAAATTTTTCCTTAAAGTATCAGTTAAACACAAAGAAATAACTTAATGCAAAAGCTGTAATGTTATGTTCTTATATGGTGCTTAACATTGTGCAACGATGCACATAAATCCATTATTAAAGTAATCCAAATGACTCCAGTGCGTTAATATTTGCTTTCTGTAGTGAAACAATACATTTTATAATTGGTTCTACAGTAGTGTCTTTTTCGCTTGTGTTCAACTAAAACATAAAAATCAAACACATCTTCATGTCATATATTAAATTTCACCTGCTGCCAGTAGAGGCACTAATTTATTAAACGCTTCTGTGGGTCGTATTTGGGGGAACGGAAAACGACCTACAGTCAGATTGGTTTCTACAGTGGGGATCAAAGTTTGGACACCCTTGGTAAATATGAAAATCTTTGTTTCATATGTCCGCAAAACCAAGTCCTATTTAACTCATTCACCGCCATTGACGAGTTATCTCGTCAATTATGAGTTAATATTTAACTAATAAATATGCCTTTCTGGACGAATTTCAAAGTGAAAGTGCTTTTATCCACTAGATGGCGCCAAACCAAATTTATCAAAAACGGAAGTTAAAAAGATTTAATGATTTATTTTAACTGCCTTTATGTTTGATAGTCATTCTGAGTCTGATCTCTAACATAAATTCCTTTACAAAAACGCAATTTTTTAAGCTTTTTGCTCAAAATGTTGTATTTTTGAAGATAAATATCCATATTTCAGTGGTTAAATTAAGTGGAAAAAGTAAATATATAATGAAACGTTTTTTTCCCCTTTTTGTTTGTTTGTTTGTTTGTTTATTGTTTGTTTGAAAGCAGAAGGTGTGTTCTTTATTTGGATATAATTTGTATGTTTATATATTTATAGAAGATAATTTTTCCTGCAAGGAATTTTGTGAAACTTTTGTTAAAATCACAAAAATGCAGGTGGGCAACTTTTCTCAAAAAGGCAGGTGGTGAATGAGTTAAAGTTCCAGTTTGGCAAATTAAATAGGACTTGGTTTTGCGGCCATATAAAATAATAATGAAGAAGAGTGTTTTTGGCAGTAGGAACACAATATGGTTTTGGTGCACACATGGATTAAAAAGTGCTCCATGTCTACAGATAAATATACTGTGCTGGATCTTCATTGTTTTGAACCTACTTTTATACCAGAGGTCCTGGACATCAGACACATGGCTTCATGAATTATATCAAATACCAACAGATAAAAAAGTCAAAACCTGACTTGCTCTGCTAGAAATCTTATAATGGGTCATGGTAAAATGTTTCATCAAGACATTGGTTTAAAACCAACATCAAAAGCAAATCACAAAATCAGGGTCCTGCCATATCCATCCCAGTTCCCTGACCTGAACCATACAGAAAATGACTGAAGAGTAGAGAGCAGCAACATATGAAGGGTCTGGAGAAATTATGTATGGAGAAATAATCTAAGATCACCTGCCATGATTTATTCAACTTCATCAGACATTATAAAAGAAGACTCTGAGCTGGTATCCTTTCAAAATTGAGGTAGCAAAGAGGATTAAATAAATGGGTGCCCATATTTATGTCCTGTGAGTATTAGAGAAAATAATTAATTTGTAATGGAATTTCCCCTTTACTTTCAATTGTACATTATATTTTTGATATTTTGAAACATGATATTTGTTTATATCGTCACGGCTGTGATTAGGCCAGAGGAGGCAATCACAGCCGTGACGATATAAACAAATATCACACGACTCCGAGAGCGGTATTGCTTTTATACAACAGTTCGACGGCACACGTTTTAAAAAAACTAAAACTAGAAAACAACAACTGAGTTATTTTAAAACCAGTAGGTGGAGGAATGACACAAACGGTGAAACGATTACTGTTACGTTATCAGTGCAATACCACACGCCTTTTAGCCAATCAGATTCGAGAACCAGAAAGAACTGTTGTATAATATCACATATGATATGTTTTGTTTACTACACTGTTCTTTAGTCTGTTAATTAAAAACTGACTGTCAAGTCCTTTATGTTAAAGTTTTGTTTGTGTTTGTCTTCTTCTCATCACTACGTTCTTCCTTTTCCTGAGAGAAGAAAGTGCCTGGAGTATATAGGCATCAAAATAGCTTATCAAGACGAGGTGTTATCGTTTAATTACCATCACTGGACTGTGTCCAATTAACCGTGCGACAGTCTAAAAAAGAGCTGTTGCTTTCTAAAACACACACACAGAGAGAGAGCTTGAGATGTTTCCAGCCCACTGCTCAGGCTCTTGTAACGTCCTACCAGCTCTTATTTGGTAACTGCGGAGTGATTAGTTCTTAATGAGTGTAATTGAAGTGTTATCTGAAGATGTCACAGCTCATCATGAACCTCAGCTCTCCAGAGATCACATCAATACAAAGACTTTCAGTTATTCATTCTCTCACATCTTCTCGTCGTTTCTCTCAGCTCTTATGCTCTTGTTTTCTCTTTTCCTCTGTTCTCCTCTTTTCTCGCTTCATCTTGTTGACAGTGTATCGATTTTGTCTCCACTTTTTTCATCTCCTCTCTGCTCTCTCTTACTGTATCTCACTTCTTTCCTCATCTCATTGTTTCTCTTCTTTCAACCTCTGTTCTTTTGTTTCATCCTATCCTTTCTTCTGATCACATCTTGTTGTTTTCATCTCCTGTTCTACTTCCCTCTTTTTTTATCTCATTCCCTCTCCTTTTCCTTCTTTCTTTACACCTTATCATATTTACGCCCCTTATGTCATCTGCTCTTCTTCTCTTCTCTCAAATCATCTTTTAGTTTTGCTCCTCTATTCTTGTTCCCATTTTTCTGTCTTTTTTTCTCATCTCCTCTCTCCTCTTCTCACTTCTCTCCATTCACCCTTTGTGTTTTTGTTTTCTTTCTATCCTTTCTTCTCATCTTCACTTCTTACCTAATCTTGTTGTTTTGCTTCTTCCATCTCCTTTGTTTTTTTTCTTTATTTTCTCTCCTCTTCCCTTTTCTCCACTTTTCTCATCTCCTTTTCTCTTATCTCACTTCTCTCCTCATCTCATTGTTTCTCTCCTTTTATCCACTGTCCTTTTGTTTCCACTTGTCTTTCTTCTCATCCCTTCTTACCTCATTTTGTTGTTGTGCTTCTTTCGTCTCATCTCTTCTTCTCTCTTTTCTCTCCTCTCCTCTTTTCTCCACTTTTCTCATCTCCTCTCTCCTCTTCTCTTTTATCACTTCTCTCCTTTTATCCTCTCTGTTGTTGTTTTCTCCTATTCTTTCTTTTTATATCTTCTTACCTCATTTTGTTGTTTTGCTCCTTCCATCTTCTTCGTCCTTCTCTTTCTTTTCTCTCCTCTTCCCTTTTCTACACTTTTCTCATCTCCTCTTCTCTTATCTCACTTCTCTCCTCATCTCATTGTTTCTCACCTTTCATCCACTGTTCTTTTGTTTCGACCTGTCTTTCTTCTCGTCCCTTCTTACCTCATTTTGTTGTTGTGCTTCTTTCATCTCATCTGTTCTTCTTTCTCTTTTCTCTCCTCTCGTCTTTTCTCCACTTTTCTCATCTCTTCTCTCCTCTTCTCTTTTATCACTTCTCTCCTTTTATCCTCTCTGTTTTTGTTTTCTCCTATTCTTTCTTTTTATATCTTCTTACCTCATTTTGTTGTTTTGCTCCTTCCATCTTCTTCGTCCTTCTCTTTCTTTTCTCTCCTCTTTCCTTTTCTCCACTTTTCCCATCTTCTTTTCTCTTATCTCACTTCTCTCCTCATCTCATTGTTTCTCTCCTTTCATCCACTGTTCTTTGTTTCGACCTGTCTTTCTTCTCATCCCTTCTTACCTCATTTTATTGTTGTGCTTCTTTCATCTCATCTGTTCTTCTTTCTCTTTTCTCTCCTCTCCTCTTTTCTCCACTTTTCTCATCTCCTCTCTCCTCTTCTCTTTTATCACTTCTCTCCTTTTATCCTCTATGTTTTTGTTTTCTCCTATTCTTTCTTTTTATATCTTCTTACCTCATTTTGTTGTTTTGCTCCTTCCATCTTCTTTGTCCTTCTCTTTCTTTTCTTTTCTCTCCTCTTCTTTTTTCTCCACTTTTCTCATCTTCTCTTATCTCACTTCTCTCCTTTTATCTTCTGTTCTTTTATTTCCACCTGTCTTTCTTCTCATCCCTTCTTACCTCATTTTGTTGTTGTGCTTCTTTCATCTCATCTGTTCTTCTTCTCTCTTTTCTCCACTTTTCTCATCTCTTCTCTCCTCTTCTCTTTTATCACTTCTCTCCTTTTATCCTCTCTGTTTTTGTTTTCTCCTTTTCTTTCTTTTTATATCTTCTTACCTCGTTTTGTTGTTTTGCTCCTTCCATCTTTTTTTGTCCTTCTCTTTATTTTCTCTCCTCTTCTTTTTTCTCATCTTCTCTTATCTCACTTCTCTCCCTTTATCTTATGTTCTTTTGTTTCCACCTATCCTTTCTTCTCATTTTTTGCTCCTTTTCTCATCTTTTAGTTTTTCTCATCTGTTCCCTTTTTCTGTGTTCTTCTCTTTTCTTTTCTCATCTCCTCTCTCCTCTTTTCTTACCTCACTTCTCTCCTTTCATCCTCTGTTCTTTTGTTTCCTCCTATCCTTTCTTCTCATCACTTCTTACATCATCTTGTTGTTTTGCTCCTTTTATCCACTTTGTCACTTTTCTTTCTCTCCTCTTCTCTTTTGTCCACTTTTCTCATCTCCTCTCCCCTCGTCTTTTATCTCACTCATATCATTGTTTCTCTCCTTTCATCCTCTGTGCTTTTGTTTCCTTCTATCCTTTCCCCTCATCTCTTCTTACCTCATCTTTTTGTTTTGCTCCTTTCATCTCATCTCATTTCTTCTTTCCTCTTTTTTCCTCTCCTCTTTTCCCCACTTTTCTCATCTTCTCCTCTTTTCTCATCTCCTCTTCTCTTATTTTGCTTCTCTCCTCATCTCATTGTTTCTCTCCTTTTATCCTCTTTGCTTTTGTTTCCTCCTGTCCTTTCTTCTCATCCCTTCCTACCTCATCTTGTTGTTTTGCTCCTTTCATCTCATATGTTATTTTTCCCTTTTTTCTCTTAATTTCTCTAATTTCATCTCATTGTTTCTCTCATGTCATTCTTTTGTCTTCACTCTTTTCTCGCCTCTTATCTTTTCTTCTCTCTCCTTTTCCTGTTCTTGTCCCCTCTCTTCTCCTCTTTTTTCCACTCTTCACATCTCCTCTCTTCTTAGCTCATGTTCAGGGTTTCCCGCAGCACTTTTCAGGTCGGGCGGCCCACCTAAGCTGGGATAGCCTACCACCTTAACAAGGTCATCCAAAAAAAAAAAAAAATCACTGCACAAAAGGCCGTCAAGTGCATCTCGGAGAATAGCGTGGACGCACTTCACACTGCGAGCGGGCACACGCCACATGGCCGAAATGAGAGAAAGACATGGTCCGTCAATGTCTGGAGGATAACTAGCCTGTTGATAAAACATTTAATTCATTAATAATCTAGTATGTGTTCATTTTCTGTCATAGTTTCTTCAAAATTGAGTTTCATTTGAGTGTTTTAAATAAAAATATTTTCATCATGATGCGTATGCCCCGCCCCTTTGATTGCCACGCCCCCGGCCCGCCCACCTGCACAACCCTACCACCTTAACTAACACATTTTCTGCAGGAAACCCTGATGTCATTGTGATCTCATATCCTCTCTACTCTTCTCTCACTGTGGTAGTAAATCCAGACATTGTTATAATACAGTCCTAAGCAATTGTAAATAAAGACAGATATTTAGATGTAGGGAATGCTAATGTATTCGCAAGGCAGCAAAAGCAAACAGATCTTGAAAGTGCAAGAGCTAGGGCTGTTTGTGCTGAGATCCTTCGGTAGGTTGGGGTGGGGTTCATTTGTTTCCCCCTGGAGCTCTCAGTAACCGAGGCACTGATGGCTGAGATTCAGTGGCATCAGTCCGTCTGGCCAGGTGGCTACGGCATTCCTTGTGCTTGTCCATGCACATATGTCTGTCTGCCTGGCTTTATTGTCACTCTGTGGGGAATTTGAAGTCTGTCTGTTATGTAGGGTCCCTTCTGTGGTGCAGTGGTCTTTAACCTGGCCAAAATCCCAACCGTCCCCCTGAACAGAGGTTGTGTGAGGTCATTCAGAAGTAGATGGCAGTAAATCGTTGAAAGTCTGAGAAGAAGCCCTGGTGATTACACCGATGGTCAGGAGAGACCCTGCTGGGACAACAGAACAGAATCTCACTGGATGTCTTGGTGCATTATGGGTAGTCCTGTGTGGAATCTTCACCTACCAAAAGATGCACAGATTTACACACATTTCAGAAGTGCACTGTTGACTAAATTTGCACATCCATCTAATATAATATGATTGTGAAGCATGTATAGAGCTGTTGTATGGAGTGAGGTAGGCGGTGATTTATATAAGTGACCCATCTATGAAAACCCAGATGAAGTCAGTTTTTGTTTTCAGAAAATCATCGTAATGCAAAGAAAATTCTGTGACAACATAACCTTGATATATGTAATACTGACTGACTAAAGTCATGTCAAAGATTAAAATTTATGTGAAATCAATAAATGCAATCAAACTTTAATGCTCTGAATCTCATCATTAGATAATGAGACTGGATTTTACGGATAGGATCTCATTAGCTTGTTCTAGCATTGTGATTGGTCAGATAATGTAAAGATTACAGTATGATTATGTAAAGATTATCTATATAGCCTACTGTCTACAAACATTAATAATATTAACATTACTATACATCATTTAAAAGGTCTACGGGTTTAGCATCAGTGTATGGTCTCTGTTTTGAGATACAGATGCTCTAGCATCATAAATGTAGTATTTTGTGACAGAAGTCCAGATGACAACATGCAAAATAAAAACAGGACGTCTTACCTTTGTGTTGATATAACGATCGCGAGTTGAATCCAGTCTGTTTCAGATGTGTGAATAACCCATAAAAACCGTCTAATAGAATACATCCAATGACCATTTTTGTCCATAAATCTGTTTAATCCATGAAATATAGATATATAGTCTGTTGTTTACATCAGATTTCACATGAACGTCTTGTAATAGAATATAATATACAATCTGAGAACTATTTACGTCGTAACACTGTATATGAGATTACACTTTAGGTTCCGCTAAACACATAAACCCGCGTTCAAACTTTGTCTCTAAAATTAGGCAGGACTATAATACATAATGTATGCATGTAAGAAAAATACTTTTATTTTGGGGCTAACTGGCACTAAGAAAGGCACTAGAAGATGTTATGCACATTTTTTTATTCCAATGTACTTCAGCCTCTCTAACTTTTTTAATTTGTAACTTTATGAATCATTTTGAAACCTGAAAAAATAATGCCCAAGGTGTCTTCTTTCTAATAATACCATAGTTATGCTTATACTCTAAGGGGTGGTTTCCCGAACAAGGATTAGCTTAAATCAGGACTAGGCCTTAGTTTAATTAGGAAATATAACTAGTTTTAACAAATATGCCTTCCTAAAAACATTACTTGTGTGCATTTTTAAGCGAAACAAAAGGCACTGATGTATTTTAAGATTTGTCAGTGCAAGTTGTTTATAGTTTGGACAGCTCTTACATTTAGGACTAGTCTAATTCCTGTCTGGGAAACCACCCCTAAATGGTTTAGTAAAACAACCCTTTTAGTGAAAGTAAATCTTTTCATGGTTTGGGCTAGAGTGGAGGTGCTTTTCAAGATGTTAAGAAAAAAACATTTGCATGAAAAGAGTTTTTATGATTATCTGTAATACCGTGATATACGCACTTACCCAATTTATAAAAAACTGAAGCAAAAATGTTTCTATTAATTTTACACTCCGTGTATGTTTTGATAATCGTTATGAATCTGATCTCCAACAAAAATGCAATTATTTAAGCTTTTTTCTTAAAAAAAATATTTTTGATGAAAATACCATATTTAAGAATTTATAAGAAGAGAAAAAATATAGATAGGATGAAATGTTTTTTTTTTTTATTTTGTGAAAGTTTTGTAAAAATCACAAAAAGGCTGGCGAGCAACTTTTCAAAAAAATGCTGCCGGGGAATAAGTTAAATGCTCCTCCTAAATTTTTGTTTTGAGCCCCATTTAAGACCATTTCACAGATTTTTCCAAAATGTCTGACTATTTGCTCAACTAAAGAAAGGGAACATCTGACATTCATTCCTTGCCCCTTGTGTGTTTGTTTATTAAATAAACTGAATTAATTGTATGCTTTCAGTGTATATGTGTCTGCTGTATGTTAAAATGTAACATTATGTAAATAATTTCTCATAAGTTTGCCAATTTTGCCCTAAAACCAGTGCAGAAAATGACAAAAGTCTATGTTAAGTGTCACATATGTTTGTTTATTTTTGAAAGACTTCAACTGTATGTAAATGGTTATAATAAACTATTTTGGTGTCTTTAATTGCTCTGTGAGAGTAATTGTAAAATCCCATTACAGTACATTTCAAGCTTTTCAGTTGAATTCATTTATAGCTTTCTGTCTGTCTCTCTGACTCTGTGTATAAGAGAAAGAAAGAGAGAGTGTCTGTGTTCATCATTCAAGATTTTGCAACATTCAGCTCAAAAGAAAAATATCTTTAGACTCACAGATGCTCTATATTGTCTCTCTGTCATCCTCCTATATAAAGCCGGTAAATCAGGGGGGAAATCTATTGCCTGTCATAACACGGTCTAATATATTTATTCATTTATTTGTGTGTTTTATTATTTAACTCATATCCCATAACGTCTTTGAGATGTAAACTCAACAGTTTTTTTTTTCTTCTAAAAAATATATTTTTCCCAGACACAGTATAGCAAGCTTGTAAAGAGGCGATGATAAAATTATTGATTTCGGTGAGGACTTTGGCCGTGTTCATAAGCTCAGTGGATGATACTCAGATCTGTATCCTCCCTCATTGATGCAATCAGTTCAGCGACGTCATGTCAGTAGCACTTTATGAAGTCAAGGGTTAATTCAGGGCCATGGGAATGAAAATACACACAAGCTCGGGTTTCACTGGTCATTTCCTTTCAGCTTTGCGTAACTGTCCATGACTTTGGATGTTACAGATGTGTTTAGAAGAGCATTTAGCTGTTTCTGCCATGCAGTAGCTACTGTATACTGTACAGTCCTACATTAAAAATGTGTTTTATTCAACAAAAGTGTAGGCTATTTATTGTTTTTTAATTCTTATGTATATATATATATATATATATATACACATTCCTACATTTCCTACATTTCAATTTCATATTAATATTTCATATTTTTCATCATAAAATTCTTAAAAATCAAAGTTGTGTTAGAGAGGAAGTACTTGCATTATTATGCCATTTTATTGTCATATCTAATCTGTGACATAAAATGGTCTTATCGACTATCGCCATTTTTTCTGTGTCAATTAAAACCGACTTATGAAAAGTAGCTATCATGCCAGGCCTAACGTGGTTGCACCCTAGTATTGTTCATTGTTAGTGCATGTTAACTGATGCATTAATGCATTAACAAATACAACTTTATTGTAAAGTGTTACTGATTTATCAAATTGGGCTGCTTGTTATTAAAAAGTTTTTACTTAATACACGCAAAAGACCTACGATTTTCACCTGGTAGCTGATAAAATGTAACAAAATAACATGGATTGCGGAAAGCGACCTGGGGGTCAGTTAGAAATCACCTAAGGGATTACTCACACTATCCAAACCGTACTGCGCCTGAGCGTGTTTGACTCCCAATGCCTGGTTCGTTTAACTAGTCTGAACGTGTACCGTGCCCGGGCATGGTTTGGTTTGGTTTATCGCACCCTGAGAAGAGTAGGGGAGCCTGATGTGAGTGAGCCCTAAAATTCAGAACCCTGTCACCTTAAACATCTTGTTTTTATGTTTTTGCACTTTATTTTTATTATAGTAGTACAATAGAAGGTGAACTGAAAATAATGATTAAAATCTGTACACAATGCAGGCTACAATCAAACTTTCGTATTCTGCATAAGCACCAGAGCTTAACATGTTTAAAGCACACCTAACCATTAAAGCTATGCCTCCAAAAAACTAACAACTCTCTGTTACCTCGAATGCTCTCAGAGGAGCTCTTGAGATGCAGTAAAGATGTACTGCACTTTGAAATTTACATATGACCTTTGAATACATATACGATAACTCTAAAATTCACAAATTGTATCGCAGTGTGAACGGCCTCGGGCGGGAACTCAGTGTCTGAATGCAGACAGGTCCATTTGAGGATGCCGTTTTTCTCATCTCATAAAGTTTTTCCAGCGTGAAAAAAGTTTCATACCCAGATATGAAGTAGTACTTTTAAAAAGTAATGTACACAAGTGTAGTGTACATTTATTTTGTCATAATGTATATGTATGTGTGTGTATGTGCATTATTTACCATTAGTGTTTGATAAATGTACTTGTTTGATTTATTGCACTAGTTTACTAGTTTAGATTTTCATCAATACGAAATACTTTTGGTTTTAAAGAACACGTATTGGCCGACTTACGTTTTTCATTTCCTTTGGTGTGTAAGTGTGTATTAGTACATGTTAACCGTATGCAAAAGGTACAAGGCACAAAGTAATCGATGACGTGATCGGTCATCGTTTACAAATCACTATGTAACTCCAAGGGCCCTATCTTGCACCCAGCGCAATTGACTTTGTCAGTGACGCATGTATCATTCGTATTTTGCACCAGCGCACATCAGGTTTTTCTCTCCACAGACGCACGTCGGCAAACTAGGGAATGAACTTGCGCTCCCTGGGCGGTTCAGCGCAAAAAAAGAAGGCGTGTTCCGGCGCAAACCATCCCTGATGCTATTTTGCAGTTTCAAAAAACAATTGCGCCACTGACCAGAAAAAACTAGTCTAAAGTCAGTGGCGCGTTGCGCGTTGTTCATTATGCTATTTTAAGGGCGCATGCTTGACCATAATGTATAGCGTGCACAACACGCACACACTTTGCTTATCTAATCTACACAGATGCAACAGTTAATTTTGCAATCATAAATTGTTACAATAAAAAATATTAACACATGGGATAAGGGAAATCATAGTGGTGAGCATTGTGGTGATAGTTTTTATTTATTGTGTGGCTGCGTTAAATTACTATCATGCAAATAACGATTTAAATATTTTCATAATTTTGTTGTGTGGCTGTATTACGTTTATTTTATGTAAATAATAATTAAAATGTTTTCATAAGAAACCTTAATGTATATGAACTTGATTTGTAAGAGTACTTTGGGGTTGGACTGCTTGCGTTTCTTGGCTTTCAGCGGTGAGGGTGGACCCAGCGATGTCCTCTGCTGGCGTCAGGTCATGTGTAGAGGCAGATCCACCTCCCGTTACACGGCGTGCCCGATTTATGCTGGCAAGCTTGGGATTCCCCCGTCTCCTGACATCATTGTAGCGCTTGGCGCAACGATGGGGATGCCAGCTGATGAGACTGTGGCTATTTCCTCTCACGCCTGTTTAACCTACACTGATTTGGGCGGGTTTCTCCCATCCCCATACAAAACAACTTCTCTGTCTTTGACTGCTCTTACAAGAACGTGGGTCTCCTCGGCTGTGAACCGCTCCTGGCGTGCGCCTGGTAAATCCGTCATAATAATAGCAACCCGCCATGGAACTTGCGCACTTGCGTTTAAAGGGAATGTTGGATAGCGTTCTGATTGGTTTATGTGACGTTACGCCGAAACCACACCTATGAATAATGAACCTACTTCAGCCCAACCCCTTATTGATTTGCGCCTGGCGCAAGAGTTATTTCTCCCGCCGGGAAAATAGCAACAGCGCCCAAGATCCGCCCACAAAGTCACGTGCGCTTTGCGCTTCGCACTTGCGTTTCAGATCGTTAAAATAGGGCCCCAAATCTCTTTACTGCTATATTTTCGGTTAAAGAGAACTAGATTCTGTTTTATATTAGCAGTGCCTTAAATGGAAAAAAAATCAACCATATGAGTTAGTCCAGTAGTCAATGCAATGTGCTGTGCATATCTTTAAAATAGATAATGAGATTTACACCCTGAAGTGAGGGATATATCATTATGTATTTTTAATATAAAATGATAAGACTACTTTCATACCTTTTTACTTTTGGGATTTGTCAGAAATGGTCATTAACACCTATCGCTGTATATAAAAGATCCCACTGAAGATTTTACAGAGGTTGGCAATGACATGAGGGTGAGAACATGATAATGAAATATTCATTCTTTACCAATCCTTCCCTTTAATGAGGCTAATACAGACCTAGCTTTCTGTCTCCACCTGTCAGGCAATGAAATCTTATTAAAAGTTGACCGTAAGACCTCAGACGAGTTACACTCAAATGGCAGTCAAGGTGACTGCCCGTATTTTCAATATGAGATTTAAAGGAAGTTTTAGGTTTTGCTCTTCTGCAGTACATCTGTACTGAGAACAGGGAGCCATTCATCTTGTGAGCTCATGAGCATGTATGATGAAGTATAATATCATCTTTAAGCTTAGTTTGTGTCAGTTTATTTCCTTCGGGGTGACTGTTCACTTATTTGCATGCAATACATCAATTATGGCTTAAACTGTATGTATAACACTACCTACTTATCTTACTGGGGTACAAGAAGTGTTTCTACTGTGTGATAGTGATGAAGCATTAGAGTGCCACCTAATGGGCTGGTAGGCACATCGCAGGCATACACTGGCCCTAAAACGTAAAAACAAATGTGCCATTGCATTACACAACAAAATATTAAACCAGGTGACATTTATTATAAAGTAAGGTGTGCACACATTGCAGGCTAAACATTACACAAAATAAACAATGAAGTCATGGTAAAAGAAGTTCTTAAAAACATAACATGATAACATCTAGTTCGATATTTAGTTATCTGTGACTTTTTAATAGGGCCACTGTGTATGCATGTCTTATTTTATTATAATGTGTTCAATAATTTTATATAGAGCTTTGATTTTAGACTTTTAAAATGCAACATGTTCTCTATTTTATGTTTTTTAAAAGGAGGGGAAGAAGAAATTTGACAAGGAGACAGAAAAGTATTACTCCACACTGGAAAAACATCTTAACCTGTCATCCAGGAAAAAAGAAACAGCTCTCCAAGAGGTGAATCATACAGCAAACACTAGATTTATAAGACTAGATTTGCATTTCCTAAAGGAAAATGCCTGCAGGCAGCAAAATGATAGTGTTTAAGTTTTGAACTTTTGTTTAAGCGATGGGCTTTGCCTTTAGACTTTAGATTTGTATAAATGCAATTTTGCACAAAGACTGCACACAGGAATCTCCGTACGGTGTAGTGGAGGCTATTGTTGGTTAAAGACAATAAGAATTCAGTTTGAAGATTATAAAGTCATTGCTCATGTTGGATGAATATAAACTGAATTTAAAGAGCACCTATTATGCAAAGTTTGGACATAAATGTGTGATGGCAGTGTGTGAACACAACCATCCTACAATAATTAAAAAAATCTATTCACCCCTTCTTTTTTAATCCCCATTAAACTAAAGCAATCTCATTAGATAGGCTGTTTTGATTCTCTTGTTAATGTGACGTCACACTGATTAAGCCCTGCCCACGTCCACTGATTGACAGTCCCTCATTACCATAGCTTTAACCCCCAGCGAGTTGTACGCTGTGTGCCATATCTCAATAGTGATACTATTGTCTCACACTGTATATATGGGAACCAGATGTATTTATAACCAAACGTGCTCACTTTTTGGTAAGTGAGTGAGTGAGGAGCTGTAGCTCATTTGCATTTAAAGGTACACACTCGTAAACAGCACATTTTTGCTTGCACCCAAATAGGGGTGTTTTTCACTTATTAAATGATCTGTGGGAGCTGAAATGTCACAGACACATTCTAGGCACACCTAAGACTTATATTACATCTTGTAAAAATGGGCACAATAGGTGCCCTTTAAATAAATAAAAAATACTAGCATAGTCAAAATGATCGACAAAAACAAATAACAATACAGTTGTGCCCAGTAAACATAACAGTGGTGTTTTATACAGATTTACAATATATAGATTTACAGATATACAGTAAAGTTGCAATATCTGTAGTATCTTAGCTGAAACTATGGTAAATATGTGTGCGTGCATTTGAGCATGTTAAAGCTTTAGTTTGTGTGTTTTGTCTTGATTCTTTCATGTTCCCAGATCAGTCTGTTTAGCCCAACATAATTCCCTACACGGAAAATCCTCTTAAACCAGAGCCAGACATTCTCAGATGTAACCATTAACCAAAACCCAAACACATCCAAATGAGTGTGTAAGCTGGGCAGTCATCACTTCTGTCTGTTTCCAGAGTAACAGAGCTCTGTCTTCACTTTGCAGGCTGACGCTCAGATTGATAAGGAACGGCAGCTCTTTTATGATGCCTCACTAGAATACGTCTTCAAAATACAGGAGGTTCAAGAGAAGAAGAAATTCGAATTTGTTGAGCCGGTAAGATCTTTACAATTCATTATATTGACAGTTTTTAAATATTCACAAAGAAATATTCTTTAAACTCTTTTAGTCTTAACCTCATACAGATAGACTCCAACAATGTGTCCTATATATGATTAAGGGTATGTCCTTATAGACGATCAGTTATAATGATTTTTATTTAATGGTGGGGTGCATGATCTCTGAAAGCCAATGTTGATATTTGAAAACACCTAAACAAACACGCCCCTACCCCAATAGAATCTGGACCTTCTTTTGATAGACCCGCCTCACACATACGCAACCCATGCAACGATGTCTGTTAGTAGACACGCCCCTTACTGATAATTGGTTACAAGTGTGTTTTAAAAGTCTGCCCGATTCCATTTTCCAAAGTGTTTTTCAAAAATCATGCATCTATTTCATGCATGTTGACTTATTAACATTGTTTAAGAGTTGGAATCCTTATGCTAAACAGGCAAATTGTCAAAAAAAAAAAAACGCTGGACATGTGACCGAGTATTTCGGTGCCGAATGCACTTCACCAGGGTTTGTACAAGTTTTAGAAAGATTTGAAAAAGATTCATACGTAACTATCTGGCTTTATTCATTTTAAAGACAATTTCAGTGCAGGAAGTAGCGGAAGTCCTTTTATGGGCAATTTCAATGCAGGAAGTACAGTGGAAGTCCTTATATGAGCCCTTTAATCGGAATAGGGCACGCACTAACCAAAGAGTTTTTTTTTACCTTAAAATAACGTTGCCAAAAAGGTTTTAGTGGTTCTTCCACTCAAAACAGGGTGAATGGCACTTTCACATTCGCTTTGCAGCCCTCTATCGGCCAAAACCGCACTAAAGAAGTTTCCAACCGTCGGGTAGTGGTCCTGTAGTTCGAGTGAACACTACAAAAACTTGCTTTACGGCAGACCTACAATCCAATCAGAGCCAGCTATGCTGCAGTATTTACGACAGTGCTAATGAACAATTACGCGTCTAACCTGTAGGGGGAGCAAAGAGCAATAACTCTTTAGTGTTGCTTTAAAGCTGATCTGTCTTTGGACTCTTTGGATATATAAAGGATGTAGTACTACTCTATAGGTATTGAAGATTAACATGAGATAAGCAGAAACAGTGTGTGTTACAGTATGTGAGCTTTAAACCTCAGATGTCATCACCAAGCTACCAAGACCCTTTATATAAAAATGTGCATGACCACATTTTAAAGCATTTTACGTTACTGTATTCCTGTCCCTGGTATTAGACCTACAGTAAAACAACTTTAGATACAATTTATCTCTTTCTTTTTCATTTGTTTTTATATTTAAAATTACATGAAGAAAGAATGCACCAGATGTCTAAATTCCCACTCAGCAACCTGGCATATGAGCACTATAGACATAACTTACACAACTCATTTCGGCATTAAGCGTATTTATGCTTGTAACTGAGAGGGCTGATGTAAGCCAGAGAATGTGCGGTGAAGATTTAAAGGAGGTTTTAAAGAGTTTATCACCTGGCATGAGGTAAACAACACACTTAATCTCCCGGAAGCACTGCGGTCGGGTCTAATGTCGAGTCTCTGGGTGTGATTTCCACGTCTTTGAAGTATTCAGTGAAAACTCTGTATTGCAAAACTGACTGTAAGCACTGTGATGAAAGTCTACCTGTGTCGAGGCCGAAGAATTTGAAATGAAATGGAAATGCTAATGAAAATGCCTAAGCTTGTATTGTCAGCAGAATAATACTAGATTATTACATCCTGCTTGAGAATATTTGGATAGATTGTAAGACATCTATTTATCTGTGACACAGTGTCGATTACTGCAGTAAATTAGTTGAACAATAAACTACTTCTATTTAAAGTCTATTCATTGCACTATTTTTTTTTTATTAACCATGGCTGCAACAATGCATATTAAACAGACCGATCTTGTTTAGACATTATGTGTACAGACAATATAACGTGTGTATGCATAATTGTATCTAAAGATGTGGCATTAGTAGTAAATAATGTTGTAAAAGGCATTGTTTGAATTTTAATTCTGGGTATTATATTTATTTACTTGGAAATTTTAACATGGTATTTTTTTGGAAAACTATATTGTAAAAGTTTGAAATAATTATGTTAGAAGTTACTAATAATTTATTGGCAAGTTAGCAAAAGGATTTATCAGCTAATAAAAAAGCATTTGATTATACGGATTGATTCATCGACTAATCAGAAAAAGAATCAATAGATGTGTCGACTTCTTGGAAAAATAATCAATAGATTAGTGGACTAATCGGAAAAATAATCAATAGATTTGTCGACTAATCGGAAAAATAATCAATAGATTTGTCAACTAATCGGAAAAATAATCAATAGATTTGTCGACTAATCAGAAAAATAATTAATAGATTTGTCAAATAATCAGACAAGTAATCAATAGATTTGTCGACTTGTTGGAAAAATAATCAATAGATTAGTGGACTAATTGGAAAAATAATCAATAGATTTGTCGACTAATCGGAAAAATAATCAATAGATTTGTCGACTAATCGGAAAAAAAAACAATAGATTAGTGGACTAATCGGAAAAATAATCAATAGATTTGTGGACTAATCGGAAAAATAATCAATAGATTTGTCGACTAATCAGAAAAATAATCAATAGATTTGTCAAATAATCAGAAAATTAATCAATAGATTTGTCGACTTCTTGGAAAAATAATCAATAGATTAGTGGACTAATTGGAAAAATAATCAATAGATTTGTCGACTAATCAGAAAAATAATCAATAGATTTGTCAAATAATCAGAAAAGTGATCAATAGATTTGTCGACTTCTTGGAAAAATAATCAATAGATTAGTGGACTAATTGGAAAAATAATCAATAGATTTGTCGACTAATCGGAAAAATAATCAAAAGATTTGTCGACTAATCGGAAAAAAAAATCAATAGATTAGTGGACTAATCGGAAAAATAATCAATAGATTTGTGGACTAATCTGAAAAATAATCAATAGATTTGTCGACTAATCAGAAAAATAATCTATAGATTTGTCAAATAATCAGAAAAGTAATCAATAGATTTGTCGACTTCTTGGAAAAATAATCAATAGATTAGTGGACTAATTGGAAAAATAATCAATAGATTTGTCGACTAATCAGAAAAATAATCAATAGATTTGTCGACTAATCTGAAAAATAATCAATAGATTTGTCGACTTAGATTTGTCGATTTTTCCGATTAGTCAATAAATCTATAGATTATTTTTCTGATTGAAAAATAATCTATAGATTTATTGACTAATCGGAAAAATAATAAATTTGTCGACTAATCGGAAAAAGATTCAATAGATTCTTCGACTAATCGGAAAAATTATCGACAGATCCGTCGACTTATCAGAAAAATAATCGACAGATCCATCAACTAATAAGAAAAATAATCAATAGATTTGTCGACTAATCTGAAAAATAATCAATTGATTTGTCGACTAATCGGAAAAAGAATAAATAGATTTGACGAATAATCAGAAAATGTATAGGCAGATCTGTTGATTAATCAGAAAAATAATTGACTGATCCGTTAACTAAATGGAAAAATAATCAATAGATTTGTTAACTAACTGGAAAAAATAATCAAAAGATTTGTCGACTAATCTGAAAAATAATCAATAGATTTGTTTACTAATCAGAAAAAATAATTGATGGATTCGTCAACTAATCAGAAAAAGAATCGATAGATTTACTGACAAAAAAGGATAATAATCTTACAACCCTGAAATAAACACTTAGTAAAACACAAGACAAAATTTCTAACATCACAGCAGAACCTACATGACATAAAGAGACGAATGATAAAAGTATGCAATTTCCTCTCAAATCTGTCCTGAAACTTTAAAATATAAATCATTATTATATAATATATGCATGAAATTTCTTATGATTTTTAAAAGATAAATTCTTATGTTTTCTTATGTTTGTTGTTATAAAAAATTAAAACAACCTGCTTTGAAACCCTTCAGAATGACTTATCCCAAATGTATTACCATGCTCATTTTTGCTCGTTTTTACAAACTAAAAGATGAGTCAAAACTATTGTCCGTAGTAAAGTCCCTTAGATTAGTAGTTTTGTTTTAAGAACATCACTCGAGCCTGGAGCTAAAGTTTTCTTTAAGTTTTTTGAATAGATACAGCATGTCACCCCTTCACTTACTTACAAACTGACACAAAGCATTGTGAAATCCTTATTTGTGCTGAGAAAACGGGAAGAACTGTGTTATATTTGCTGCTATGTTGTGTAACATAAATGTCATGTCTGAGTTTTCTACATGTTTTTCCCCTTGCAGCTTTTGGCCTTTCTGCAGGGCCTGTTCACGTTCTACCATGAAGGTTACGAGCTGGCCCACGAATTTGAACCTTACAAACAACAGTTACAGTTTAACCTGCAGAATGTAAGTACACACATCTCCTATACGAGTCCCACATTTTCTCTTTCATGTTTTCACTTAGGCACCTCTGTGACCAGAAATGTGTTAAAGTGCTTTTGAAAATAATCACAGAGATGCATACATATACTGTAAAGGGGTCAATGACACAACATGCATATTTTTGTGTCCAGGGGCTTTATGTACTATAAAATAACTTGATATATTTATGAAATGTGTCAATTTATTCCATATAACCTATTTAATTTTAATACATTTTCAGTAGATTTTAAAAGCAAATATTTTGGTATCTCAAACTTAAAATGTCAGGTGGGGCAACTGTTCATACAAATAAGCAATTTAAGGCAACTGTTAAAAATGGTGTTTAGTTAAAAATTCAAAATAAGATACTTTGGCATTATTTTATTTTTTTATAAACAAATTTTACAAATATCAGTAGCTGTTGGGATGGTTGGATAATTGAAAAACTTATTTCCAACAATCTGGATGTTTTCAAATGGCAAGGTGGTACAACCGTTAACATAAGTATGAACAGTAAACATGATTTCACATCATCCAGAGGACCGCAGGTGCTCTTTATGGCTGAATAAAAAGTGTGTAGATTTCTCTCCGAAAAATACTGAATAAATAGCTACTTTAATGTAATGGTAGTCTGGTACACTTTTTGTGTCAGGTGGTACAACCAATGTAAAACTGGAAAAAATGCTATTTTATTAAACACATTTAAAAAAAAAAGTATATTTATGAATTTGATATCGCAGGCAAAGCTGCAAGTAGAAGTCTGTTAAATGTAAATTCATTGCGGAGGTCAGGTGGAGCAACCAGAAAGTCAAAGGGTGCAACTGCTTTGAATGCCTCTAAAATAATAATAATAAAAAAAAACATTAAGCTGTATCATTTTAATAAGCTAACTTTAGTTTTAATAAATGGAAGTTAAGGTTGTCTATAATTGTTATTATCCTTTTTTAAATCATTGTTCTTAAATGTAAGTTTTATGGTAAAGTTGTTTTACACTTTCAAACTATTTTCAGGATTATAATTTTAAATGCCACTATTAAATCAACAAAAAAATCAGCCTGACACAAGGAGCGCATTAAAACTTATCTGGCAAATAGACAATGATTGGTTGTACCACCTGACGGTTCATTAAAAATATTGTGAAAAAATCCTTAAAATGTACTGAAATGTTGTTCAATAAACAAAACTTTTTAAATGCATAGTTCCTGACAAAAAATATGCATTCAATTATTTTTAAAAGATTTTCTTAATACATTTTCAGGAGCTTTTTTGTCAATGAGCTAAAGGACAAACCTTAATATGACTGTAGGTTCCTTACAATGTTAACCATTCCACAGAGAAAAATGGTGAAATATAGGCCTATTCATTTTGTTTCTTTCAGCAACCTGTAACAGGTTGAGTATTAATGCATCTTATATTAATGGTTGTCATTAAATCTGGATCTTGAATGAGAGCAAGATGCATTTTGTCCAAAAATTTTTTTTCACAACCAAAAAATATTATCCTATCATAATTATTTTGTCTGACTGTCAGCGGTTCTAATTACACTGAATTTATGATTAATTTATTTATTTTATAAAATGTGAGATTGTGCCAGGGCCCCCATGATACCATCTCAGGGCGCCCCAGGGGTCCACGGCCCCCAGTTTGAGAACCACTGCTCTAAGGGTGGCTGATATTAAAGTACCATGATGTCATCATCATACCATGGTATCACAACAGTATGCCGCCTTGCTAGACAGCATTATAAGTCATCATAAGTGCACTAGTTATAGCACGTTCTGATCAACACGCTTGGCTTGTCTCATTCAGTATGACCCTTACGTATGTTGTTTCTATGTGTCGGTTTCTTTGTGGGATGAAGACAAGGAACAACTTTTTGAGCACAAAGCAGGAAGTTGAAAAGCTGATGAAGAGAGTTCGGTCTGCAGATCAAGACCAGAAGCCCCCGGGACAGTGGACCATGGAGGGATTCCTCTACGTCCAGGAGAAACGTGAGTATTTTACTGAGAGTCTGCGAGCAAACAGGTCTGTGGCCTTCAAGTCCAGACACTTATCATGTGTTGTTTTTCATGTAGATTTATTTTTATCTTTTATAAATGACCTTTAAACAGTTTCCTCAAACTGTAGAGGAAATACCAAAGTAAAATTGCTGTTCGCATATAAACAAGATTAGATTACATTGGGTAATGATATCATTTCAGATGAAACCGCCTGGTCTATGAAAGAAAACATTGCCCCCTGGTGGACTGATGTATATTGCAGTCAAGTCTTCATAGCATGTATATGGGAAATAACAAATATATTTGCACAATTAATTATATAAAATAAATTAATTTTGAGATTTGGAGCATCAGAGTTTGATTTCAGTCATGATATGATCTTTCTCAGTCAATATTAAAGATATCAAGATCGTATTTTCACAGAATGTACTTTACTTTTCGTACAAAACAATAAATGACTTGACAAAAAATTACTTTAGGTGGGTTTTTTCCCGCAGGGGTGACATCTTTTTTCACTCTATGGACATTTCAGATTTTTGAGTATGGAAAGATGCACATTAAAATATTGTATGTTACACCTACATGTAATGTTTGTGCTGCAGGACCTTTGGGGTGCAATTGGATACGGCATTACTGTACATATGAGAAGAGCCTTAAGGGCTTCAGCATGTGCAACACCGAGACGAAGGCCACCAATAAACAGGTACAGAACTGATCGTGTGACTGTCAGCTGTAGGACGTTATTGTATCGCCTTATTATTGTATCATCTTATTGTCTTTTATCAGAATGGAGTAACAGCGAATCTCCCAGAGACATTCAAACTGAAGTCCTGCATCAGGAGGAAGACAGACTCCATTGATAAACGCTTCTGTTTTGATATTGAAGTGGTCGAAAGGTGGGTGTGGTCGCTGAATACACAGTAGCTTTTTAAGAAACATTTCGTGTCACCCAAAAATTACAGTCGACTGCAGAATAATTCATGACATAGTTTCTGATCCCTTTCATTTCCTGTTTTAAGAATGGCCTGTGTATTTTTTGCATGGTCCATATGTTGGTTATGCACTAACTAATCATATATCGTTCATTTTTTACTTACATAAGGTGACAAATAGTGTATGTACTGTACAGTATGTGTATAACAACCACATGTGCACTTATTTGTTTGCACACTTGTGCATATTAACACTCGACCAATCAGATCTGTGTTGGTAAGTAGCATGCAGACGTTCATTGTGTTTGTGTACATTGCCACCTAGTGTTTCGTTTTCTGACAGTTCACTTTGTATGTACCTTGTATGTCCCCTGCCCCTTCTCTGTTTATTTCAATGTAGAAATGCCACCTATCGTGGAACACTTTTCAGACAACTGCAATTTTTCTTTAAAGCCCGGTATGTGACCAGCCCAGTGTCTTACAGCGCAGATGCATGCCGAAACTCCGATCTCTTGCATTCTTATCAAATCTCACCCAATCACTTTTAAAGGATCGCATGTTGAAAACCCACCCCCTGCACCCGTAATTGATGCAATAACAATGTGATTTCATTTAACTGGCTGTGTGTGGTTTAACCCTTTCACCATCACGTACAGTATGATTTTAAAGCACTCACTTGACGTTTCTTATCAATGCAACAGGGTGTTCGGCCAGGCAAGATAGTAAAAAATATTATTTACAGCATAAACTCTAGGTCACTAGGTAGGCATCACAGGCCCTTTCCGAAGGCTTTTCCAAGGATAAGATATCTCATTTGGCAGGTGCTTTTATTCAAAGTAAATGTAAATGTGTTTTTTTTACACATACCATCACACTGCTCACTTTAACAAGCAGGATGGTAAAATTTAAGCTTTAACTGAGCATATAGCTCATTTATAGACGCTAAGACATTAGTGACAGCTGTTAAACAGGCCTGGTCGGGCTGCATGTGCAGCGAGAAATGCTTTAATGGCTATAATCTTACCTTACAGTTACGGTTTGCACAAATGCTGTCAAATCAAGTGTGATCCAGCGTGATTTATACCGTATTTCCGGGTGACTTAATTGGTGCTTGCGATTCAAAATGGTGTGAAACCGAGAGCCGAGATATATGGAGACTGATAATTTGACATTTATGTAAATGAAGTAGCACTTAATTTACATAAAGTAGCACGGTGTATATTGCAGCGCTTCTCATTTCCTCTAGTTTGTTTGATTTTGATGTAACCCTTTGAGGATGTGAGATTGACATCACATGATACATTTCAAGCCGTGCTTCTCACACTGTGCCAATACATGATGTGGCCTCTTCATGTGAGAAACTTACATTATTTAAAAATAATGGAATTGTTTTTTATTCAGATACATGTTTTTGGATTTTCACATCTTGTCTGTTTTTGTACCGATTTAGAAGACGGATTTGTTCACTTTTTTACACATTTGTGTATCTGTTTTAGTCTCTGACCTTATAAAATCTATAGCCGATCGTCCAAGACAAGATTAACCAGGACATGATTTCATGCATGATATCAATGATGTAACCAAACATTATTCCGAACAATCATGAAAGGTTTGCAGATTAAGAGGTCATGAACCGAAGAGTTAAAGCTGGTTTAAAGTTATTTGGTTTCCCTCAGGCATGGCATCATTACCCTGCAGGCACTGTCCGAGTCCAACAGGAGACTTTGGCTCGAAGCTATGGATGGCAAAGAGCCGGTGAGATCGAATTTTTTATTTCTGTATTACTTCAAAACACCCAGCCATGGGTCAAAAAGGGACAAACCCAGCCGTTGGGTTAACATATTCATATATGACCCAACAATGGGTTAAAACAACCCAGCATGGGTAAAATTGCAATCTAATGGGTTGGGATTGTCCTTCTTTTTAAAAAAATTCCCAGCATTATACAGGGTTTCCACAGGTCCTTGAAATCCTTGAAAGTTTGTGAATCTGGGAGAAAAAATTCAAGGCCCTGGGAAAGTCAGTTATTTTTTTGAAAATAATATACATACATAAATAAAGGTCATTGAAAGTGCTTGAATATATTTTATGCAAGAAATAAAATTCATATTATTCCCTGTGTAGTGTAGGATAATATCATACAAAATTCTAGACTTTTTAAGCACATGTGCTAAACCGTTAGCTTTAAATGCTTATATTTTCTGTATGCGAATGTTGATTCATACCAAAATGCTTTTTTGCATAGTTGTGTTTGACACATGAAAACGTCCTGGGTTACGTATTTAACTGTTGTTTCCTGAGAAGGGAACGAAACGCTGCGTCTCCCTTGCCATACTTCCTGCGTCCCTGTAATGACGTCTTTGTCAATATTTAACATAGCGATATACTTCCTGGCGTCCGCGTCACCCTGTCTTTGTCGTTAAGCCTCACCATTGGTTGAATTTGATACACATTTAGACACACTTACCCCTGGAGGCGTCCACAAAGTTTCACCGCAGTGACGCAGCGCGAGTTCCCTCGAAAGTGAACTGTAACAATGTATCTTAAAAGGTAACACGATGTAACCTTGCTCTCACTTCAAATGTGTCCCACATTTAGTCCTTGAATTTGAGGGTATTGGACCTGGAAAGTCCTTGAAAGGTCCTTGAATTTGAAGTTAACTAAGGTGTGGAAACCCTGATTATAAGAGTGTAGCTGGCAAACTTCAAGAACACCATAGAAACCATCAATCACTCCCTTAGCAACCATCCATAACAACCTACAGTCGCATCGTGATAAAGGATGTTTGCACAAGCAACCACCGCTTCATGCATCTTCTTCAGGATTTATAAATCTTGTTTTGCATTTTTGCAACAAATTAAAAATTAAAATAATTTTTCTTTTAGATCTACAATCTGCCTGCTATTCTAAGCAAAAAAGAAGAGAGTAAGTATTCATACTGTCATTTTCTATAGCACTGCTACAGTTTGATATCTTATTTTAAGTTTATATTATTGTACAATGCCTTTACTTTCATGGTATTTAAGTTTTATGGTGTTAGACCTCACATACTCCATGTTTAACACATTCAGATTTGTGTTCTGTTTCCCTACACTACATCCCTTATCTGTCTCTACTCTCTTACTGTATTTCTCTTCACAAGGTCATTATTATTACATTGTGTAAGGGCAGAATAAGCCGTATCCCCTGAGTCTGACACCAGCTAAATCCACCTATTGAACATGTTGCTTTTCATTTGCTTGTCTTTTGTAGCATCTTTAAATGAGGCTGGCTTTAATTTTGTGAGGAAGTGTATACAGCTGGTGGAGATGAGAGGTGAGTTGGGTGATGATAAATTCCCTCAACGTTTTTGTTGCATCTTTATTAGTACTACAGAAAGAGAGGTATACTTTTACTACTAGTAGCAATAATAATAATAATAGCAATTACAATAATTAAAGCATTTTATTTTATATATTTAGTAAAAGGAAATATAAAACACTGATAAAGATGTAAAATTACAGATTTAAAAACACTATTCAAAAAAGTAAAAGTACACAAAAAAACTACTCCATTACAATAACGTGAGTAAATGTAATTTGTTACTTTCCACCTCTGTTTATTAAAGCAATAAGCCCCAAGAAGCAGTGGGTTACCAGTTTTCTAACAGCTAAGGGGTGTTGTTAGTGCATAAAACCCCCTTAGCTGTTATAAAATGCACTGTAACCCCACTGCTTTGCGGGGCTTATTGCTTTTATAAAACGGTTACTTCATATGCATAGCAGGATTTCATAAAATAAAACACAAATAAGTTGTAATTATATTAGTACACATATTACTCTTCCGCCAAACAAAGTAGTTCCTCAGAATCAAGTGTGACTGAAACAGAGCGCAGTTCCCAACCAACAGAGATGCACCAAAGACACAATGAAAATATGATTTAAGACTGTGGTGTTTATTTTATAAATCACCATTCATCTAATTTATACATTAACATTTATATTGTGCATCTGTTGAAGTGATGATCAAATATGCTTGGAAGCATGCTGAACTCTTTCCCCGTCAGCGTTTTTTTTTTTTTTTTTAAGTTGCCACCCAGTTTTAGTTTAATGCCTTACAGAAAAATGATCTTCTTTAAATAAACATAAAATATCAAATGAAAGAACAGACCATCCGCTTTCAAACAACAACAACAACAAAAAAAGTTTCATCCTACCTTCAGTTGTTCTCTTATCACATCTCAAATGTTCAGCTAAAAGCGGAGATAATTCAATTTTTGCAAAGAACTTTTGTAAGAGATTCAGATCAAAACTTCGGTGTTTTTAGTGTTGAGTGAATGCGTTAGTGTTTAAGTTGGGTAAGATCCCCACCCAGTGGATAACGGAAATATGAATTTGAGGTAGAAACTCCTCACGGAACGTTTTCTCTTTATTGACGAGATGACTCAACGATATTTATTGACATTATCTGGATATCGCCATTAATTGTGCAATTGTAGACAAATTAAAAATGTGATTAAATACTGAGGTGTTTATTTTCATTAATCAGATACTTCTGTAATGCGGTCTGAACCGTGGGTTTACCAGGGTATTTTATCACGGCTTAAAACGTGTTTCCACCAATCAGAACGAAGAACCAGAACTGCCCGTTTTATAAAATGCGTTTTGCCCTTTAGGCACCGACTAAGATAACCTCATTTTCACTTTTGAACCGGGCCGCTCTCACTCTCTCTCCCTAGGGCACCTGTGATCACATAGCTTTGCTGTTGTTATAGTTTGAACATACTTCTAAAATACAATCGATACAAGAATTGACAGGAATGGCTCCATGAATCATTTTAAAAGTTATCCCAAGAAAATGTCACTCCTGTTGGCAGTTTTCCAGCGGTAGCGGCACCAGTATGAAACTAAATCTGCATTGTATTTCACTTTAAATTTGAAACAATGAAAGTAAAAGCAATCTGCCAAAACATGGTTCTACATTTCTAGTAAAATGAAACCATTTATAATTTTCCTAATTTATGGTTTAATGGTTGCAAAGGAGTATTTTCAACACTAATAGCCACTTAAAACAAGTTAAAGATATGAGGCATTTGCAATATGCACTCGCACAACATCAAACCAACCTGCAAACCACCCCACCCATTTTGCAAAAATAAAAAATAAATGAAACGGTAAACAGTCCACGGTGTATAAAAGTTAGTTGTGAGTGGGATGATGTGAATATGTGTTGTGTTAATGTGTGTGCAAAATTTTCCTCTCAGCAGGGCTCAGCACTACAGGTTTGTACAGAGTTGGAGGAATAAACTCAAAGGTGCAGAAGCTCATGACCACTGTCTTCTGTAAGTCCTTTCTATTGTTAATTCATTATCTAATAAATGATTTATGCATTTGGTAGACACCTTTATCCAAAGCAACATTTCAGCATGCCCCCCTGAAGTGTATTGCTGTAAATTGCTGTTGGTTAGTAGCAATAGTACAACCCAGCATAGGTTTATTTATTAACCCAACATGTATTCTATTCAATATTTACCCAATTATTATAAAGTAGATATAATATAGATAATATTTTACTTTTTATTTGTTTATTGCTTATAAAACAATATGTTTAAATATAATCAAAATATAAAATACAAGGAATACAAATAACAGCCTGACGTATGCACACGACTAACATTTCCTGTGTGTTTCCCCTACAGCACCCAAAGCTCCTCCAGATATTGATCTTGACCCAGAAACATGGGACAACAAGACCATTACCAGCGGCCTGAAGAACTACCTCAGGTTAGCATGTTCCTCGGGTTACACACTGACATTATTGCTAGTTAAGGAATACCCTGTGCTTTCTTCTGTTGAGCAGTCATGAGATGAAAATGTGTTTTTGAGAGAAACTGTTCTTGTCTCTGTCCTCTAGATGTCTTTCTGAGCCTCTTATGACATACAAGCTCCATTCAGACTTTCTTATGGCTGTCAGTAAGTTACAAAGCAATAATGTGAAATGTATTATCCATGGAAAAAAATGTTCTGTTAAGGTTATTGTTTATGTGGTGTGTCGTTTGTTTGTCTATTTTTTTTGTACAGAATCTGATGATCAGAACTACAGAGTTTGTGTGGTTCACGCGCTGGTGCATAAACTACCTGAGAAAAATAAAGAGATGCTGGAGATAATAATCAAACACTTGCTCAAGTATGTCCAAGCCTTTAGCTTTATTCTTATCTACATTTAATAAAAATACATTTTTTCTTATACATGAATCTCCTTAAATGTACTTTTCTGTTACATTTGTATAGGATACATTTCCAATCGCTCTATTGTCACTGTGTGTCATTCCAGTCATTATAATGACCATTGTGTTGTATTTATTTTTACAAGTCCTATAGTTTATCTAAATTAATATTCAATTCAAATAAATGTATTAAAGACATAACCAGATTCCCAATTTAGCATATTAATATAAAAAATGTCTATCATTATATATAATATTATAAAACCATTTTTTAAGTTAAAATAGAATCATATTTTTCCAGTAAATAATATTGAAGTATTCGTAGTCCGTGTAATAAGCTGTTTGTTTATTTATTATTGTTTTGTTCCTGCAGTGTGTCCATTCACAGTGATCGAAACATGATGACTGTGTCTAATCTGGGTGTGATCTTCGGCCCAACACTGATGCGTTCACAAGAGGAAACGGTCGCTGCCATGATGAACATCAAATTTCAAAACATTGTGGTAGAAATACTTATAGAAAATTTTGAAAAGGCAAGTGATATTTAAAATAACAAATGTGGCACTTACAGAAATGTTTAGCACTCAACTTGTTTTTGCACAGAACCATTAAAGTTTAAGTGTTAGCTTTTACACCAGTAAAGAATGAGAAAAGACATTCAACTTGGGACACTAACTAAAACAAAGCCACCTTTAAGACGTGCATTGAATTTAAATGCATGGTCAACTTTTTCCCCGTCATTGACGAGTTATTTCATCAATTTAGAGAAAATGTTTCTCTGCCAGTGACGAGAAAACGTTTCTCCGCCAATGATAAGTTTTTACGGTAATCAATTTTTCTGCTGTTATCCACTAGGTGTTGCTCTTACACAACTTCTAAAACACTGAAGCATCCACTGATCCAAAAACAGTAAAAACTCTGTATATTTTGATCATTGCTCTGAATCTGAATCTCCTTTAAAATGCAATTATCTCAGCTTTTTGCTCAAAATGTGGTATTTTGAAGAAACTTACCCATATTTGAGAGCTGATAAAAATGAAGATAGAATAAAACGGGTATTTTTCTTTCAAAAGCAGAAAGTCTGTTCTATCTTTTGATATATTGTATGTTTACATATTTAAAGAAGAACTTTTTCTGAAAGGCGTTAAACTTTTGTTAAAATCTTTTTTTTAAAGGCTGGTGCTGACTGACAACTTTTTTTTAAAATGCTGGCGGTCTACCAATTGATGTCTTAATTGCATTAACTCTTTCCCTGCCATTGATGAGTTATCTCGTCAATAGGCTTTATGGCCAGCTGCACTACTTCCTGAACTTCAGCCTGCTCCTGGTTCCTGTCTGCCATTATTGGACAAACTGATTAATCCAGGTGTGTCTGATTATTGTTGTTGCGACCATAGATATGTATATAAAGGCTAGATGGCTCAAGGCGTAGTCAGCTGTGTCGTCACTTGGCGGCCATCTTAGGTCAGTGCTGCCATAGTGCTGCTCCCTGCTGCTGTGGACGGAAGGTGAGTGACATACGCCAAATAAAATGCTCGTAACTTCCTGAATTCTTGACGGATTTACAAACGGTTTGGTTTTTTACAAACGTTATTAACGTGGCTATAATTCTGGATGCTTTAACATGTTTCATGAATTTTTTATTTATTTTTAGTATACGTATTCAGTGTCATAGGTACATCTTTGACGTTTATAACAAACCAATCCGTTTGAAAATCGGTAAAAAATTAAGCAAGTTATGGTCATTTAAAAGTACCTGCATCATTAAAACTCAATGCTACGAGTGAGCGAGCGCCCTGTCCTAAGATGGCCGCCAAAATGCGGACGTTCCACTCAATTGGCCATCAGCGCGGACGAGCCATCTAGCCTTTATATACATATCTATGGTTGCGACTACTGAGGTCAGGCACACCTGGATTAATCAGTTTGTCCAATAATGGCAGACAGAAACCAGGAGCAGGCTGAAGTTCAGAAAGTAGTGCAGCTGGCCATAAAGCCTATTGAGAGAAAAAAATGCATAAAAAAGTGTTCCTGATGAAGTTTTATAAAAATCTGTAATACCGCCAGTATCCACTAGATAGCACACTTACCCAATTTATAAAAAAAACTGAAGCAAATTTTAACTCATTTTAAACTCTTTGTATCGTTCTGAATCTGATCTCTAACAACATTTCTTCACAAAAATGCATTTTTTTTTTCAGTTTTTTACTAAAACAAATTGTATTTTTAAAGACAAATACCCATATTTAAGAGTTTATAAGCAGAGAAAAAATATAGATAGGATGAAAGTTTTTTCCCCCATTTTGTTTGTTTGTTTATTGTTTGTTTGAAAGCAGAGGTATTGTTCTTTCATTTGATATAGGTGTATGTTTATATATTGTTAGAAGAAAATTTTTCTGGAATGCATTTTGTGAAACTTTTGTGAAAATGGCGGGCAACTTTTTTTTTAAAAAAAGGCTGGCAGCGAATGAGTAAAAAATACAATGGGTTCGGTCGGTTCCCAGGGAACACCAATACTGATCAAATGTATAGATTGAATGCACTGTGTGCTGTTTTGGATAAAACACGTAACTGTTATGTTTTATTTATTTGAAACCTAAAAAAAATATATTTTTGTGAAATGTTTTACTTAAGTGCTTGTGCTAAAAATTTATTCAAACATTTGCTTAAACATTCAAATGCATTTTACCACTGTATATTACACACCAATAAGAAATATTTTTTGTCAGTTATTAAGTTCTTTTTTGTCCTCACAGGTATTTCACCAGGCTCCAGACCCCAACATCCCCTTGCCACAGCCTCAGTGTCAGGGTGGGTCCCGCAGGACCAGAGCCATCTGCCTCACGACTGGACCACGTAAACCCAAGAGTCTCTACACACCATCAATGTGTCTGGCAGATGCAGACAGTGAGTCTTACACAACCAGTGCTCTTTTCATCAACATCCCTTAAAATAAGATAACGTGGTGTCTGTTGGTCATGCAGGTGACACGTTCAGCAGTAGTTCTGGCAGCACTCCAATGGGAAGCATGGATTCGCTCTCCTCGCACTCCTCGGAGCAGAACAGCTCCTCCAAGACCCGCTCTTCACCGCAGCCCAAAGAAAAACCCCCCTTCCCCGACCTGCGACGGAGCCCTTCCTCCCTGTCCTCCGGTGAGCCACAAGCTCCCACCTGCACCAGCAGTCCAGAGCCCAACTCCAGAGAGGATGCGGGCCGTGGGGATGGAGACTCAGAGGATTCCCGAAGCGTGGGATCAATCCCGGCCACAGCCAGGTCTTTATCGGCACCTGCCAAAGCGCCTCACTTGGAAATAAAACTCAGATCGGCACAGCTTAATCGCTTTAGTGCTCCGTCTTTGAGGTCCTTACACACCACTGCTGGTAAGACACAAATATACATGTATCTGCAATTTACACCTAGATACACTAGTAGTAGCCACTAGTAGAGCATCAAGATACTGTATATATAACATATATAACAAAACCAAGATCATGGCTTACCAAATGTGTACATGTGTGACAGTTAGCATTTAAGCAGAAGCGCAAATAAAATAGATATATACAATAAAGATATTTAATGGGGTACAAAGTTATGAGGTAGAGAAGCAGAGACCAGCACCAATGCAAATGACTATCAGGTGTACATGAGAAATAAGATCCATTTAAACTGCATTTTAAATCTCTTTTTCTTTGAAAATCTATGTAAAAGTTAAAATATGTTGCTCTGCATAAAAAAATGAAGTCTTAAAGGTCATTTAAAGGTCCAGTGTGTAGAGTTTTTGCGACATCTAGTGGTGAGATTGTGAATTGCAATCAATGGTCAAGTCCACAGCTCACATAGAAAAGCTATGTAGACAAAAATGTCTCATTCAAAGGTAATAAAAACAAAATAGTTTGTTTTGTTGTTAACCACTGACAATATAGTTATCAAGTTTTAAATAAAAAAATATCACAACTCTTTGGTTATTTTGAGTGCGATGCTAATGGTCTAATCAGATTCAATGTATTGTGCTAAGCTATGCTAAAAATGGCAGTCAGACCCGGAGATTGGCTGAATGGATTTCAAAATGTAAATAATCACATATTTAACCCTAAGGGGGCTGTAAAATTAGCATATTTTCAAAAAAAGTGGAGTGTCCCTTTAAAGGGCCAATGTGTAGATTTTAGCGGCATCTAGTGGTGAGAATGTAAATTATAATTACTCACATAAAGAAGCTATGGTAGCCGCCACAGGACAAACATGTGGCCGTCTGTAATAATGTGATGTCAAAATGCACCCTATAGAGCAGTTTGTTCATTTAGGGCTACTGTAGAAACATGACGGCGACTTCTGTGTAAGGAGACCCGCGGTGTATGTAGATAAAAATGGCTTATTCAAAGGTAATAAAACAATACAGTTTATTATGTAAGGTCTTTATACACCACTGATAATATAGTTATGTAGATTATATTACATTTCTGTCAAGAGATCCTTCTGAAAGTTACACACTGCATCTTTAATACCAGTTAACAATATCATTAAATTTATCGCAAAAATATTTTTTTTACATTGGCCTCATTTATTTCCTAAAAGAGGGTACTGGTGATTCATTTATGTTTATATTTAATAAAAATGTTTCATATTGTCTGTAATTGTATTTTTTGTTAAGGCAACATCTAATAATTTGTCTTTCTTCTGTGGATTCTGTTCAGTTCGTAGGAGTTGTGTGGGCTCTGTACAGAGTCTAGCATGTGGGGAGCATAAAGATGTCAACAGGGCCATTAACTACCACGATCTGCCATCTAAAATGGTTCTGCGTCGAAAGCAAGATGACAACAAATCCAGCAATGGCTATCAGAGGCCAGGATCTGTGTAAGTCAAACTATTCATCTGTATTTAACCGCTGAAGCTAAAATGTGTCCAGGATTTGTTTTTGGACATTCTCTTCCCTGTGATCAAGATTAGTTGATTAAAGCATGAATATCTTATTTGTATAGTGTACGTATGATGTTAGAGAAGACGTTGTGTTTATTACTTTTGATAAAATCAGACGTTTATGGGTCAGGAACAAATAAGGATGTCGAAGATGATGAAGGGAAGTACTGTAATATAAATCTGTAAATAAAATCTCATGTAACTGTCATATAACAGACTGAAGCCCTATTCGTACGGTAATTGTTTCTCATAAGGATGTCAGTCAAAGTACATTTGCATGGCTCTTCAGTGATAAAACTCCTGCGTTGGGATAAAGATTAAATCAGGGGGATTTGCGAGCCTATAATTCTGCGAACCTGGAAATGCCTTTCTCATGTAGTTAATCATAAGATTATAATGCTATAAACATGTGTCCCTGTAAACAGAACGTAAAAAACATAATAAATGGTGCTTTTTCATAGATTTGAGACGGCAACAGGTTTTTGTGATGGTTGGGGTTAGGGACTGGGGTAGGTGTGTGTGTGTGTGTGTGTGTGTGTGTGTGTGTGTGTGTGTGTGTGTGTGTGTGTGTGTGTGTGTGTGTGTGTGTGTGTGTGTGTGTGTGTGTGTGTGTGTGTGTGTGTCTGTTTGTGTGTGAAATTGAATACATTTTAAAATTGTATTTAATACCTGTTGCTGCTATGATAATGGGTCATTTTAAAATGTTTTTGTACGTTTTTTTCTTTACTTTATCAGCTCCCACTTGCTGTAGTGGAGCGATGATGAAAGATTAGCGGGTTAGTGACGTGACGTTAATTATTTGGTGTCCGTATGGTTCAATTAATTGTAAAAGGGTTAAAATTTCAAAATAAATTTGCAGATTACTAGCACACATTCTTTTTTTTTTTTGAGGAAGAAATATTTGAAAGAATATTTGGGGGATAATTGCAAAAATTAAAATGTAAAAAAATTACATGTAAAATTAAAATATAAATATATTCAGACAAAATGTGTAATAAAATATAATCATCTAGTTTAGTGTAATATGATTTTTTTACATACATTTCTACATCATTTGTCAAAGATTATTTAGAAAACAGAGCTGTTTTCAGCATATGTCAAGACAAACATTACAAAAACTCATTAGAATTTACATTTAGAAATGACTCCTAAAATTATATTTTAAAATGATTATTATTTTCTTTTTTTAGGGCTGGGCATAGATTAATCTAGATTAAATTTTTTGCATAATATATGAGTTTGTAAATATTATGTATATTTAAACACACACAAATACATATATATACATTTAAGAAATGTTTTATTTATATATCATAATTTATTTAAATATAATATGGAATATATAAAAATATTAATAAAAATATAAATAAATATATATACACATGTAAATGTTTCTTAAACATGATTATGTGTGCACTTTTATTTTGAATGAGATTAATCTAGATTAATCTATGCCCAGCTCTACTTTTTTATGATTACGCTTATATGCCATCAAGGTGAATAAAATATTGGATATTTCTCATTCTTTGGCGCAATTGGCGGTTACACCATTTGAAATTTTTAGGTCCATTCAGTCTAAACTTTCATAAAAATGGTGCAAATTTATTTTTTATTGTATAAAATTAACATAAATACACTATGGGCTCTATCTTGCACCCAGCGCAATTGACTTTGTCAGTGACGCATGTATAATTTCCTATTTTGCACCGGCGCACAGCGGGTTTTGGGAATGAACTTGTGCTCCCTGGGCGGTTCAGCGCAAAAAAGAGGCGTGTTCCGGCGCAATTCAGTTTAAAGTCAGTGGCGCGTTGCGCGTTGTTCATTATGCTATTTTAAGGGCGCATGGTTGACCATAATGTATAGCGCGCACAACGCGCATACACTTTGCATCTAATCTACACAGATGCAACAGTTATTTTTGCAAATCATAAATTGTTACACTTAAAAATATTAATACACGAGATAAGGGAAATAATAGTGGTGAGCATTGTGGTGATAGTTTTTATTTATTGTGTGGCTGCGTTAAAAAATTCTCATGCAAATAACGATTAAAATATTTTCATAAGTTTGTTGTGTTGCTGTATTACGTTTATTTTATGTAAATAATAATTAAAATGTTTTCATAAGAAACCTTAATGTATATGAACTTGATTTGTAAGAGTACTTTGGGGTTGGACCTTGCTTGCGTTTCTTGGGTCCGATTTCAAAGCCCCCAAACCCTTTCAGCGATGAGGGTGGACGCAGCGATGTCCTCTGCTGGCGTCAGGTCCTGTGTAGAGGCAGATCCACCTCCCGTTACACGGCGTGCCAGATTTATGCTGGCAAGCGTGGGATTCCCCCGTCTCCTGACATCATTGTAGCGCTTTGCGCAACGATGGGGATGCCAGCTGAAGAGACTGTGGCTATTTCCTCTCACGCCTGTTTAACCGACGCTGATTTGGGCGGGTTTCTCCTATCCCCATACAAAACAACTTCTCTGTCTTTGACTGCTCTTACAAGAACGGGGGTCTCCTCGGCTGTAAACCGCTCCTGGCGTACGCCTGGTAAATCCGTCATAATAATAGCAACCCGCCATGGAACTTGCGCCCTTGCGTTTAAAGGGAATGTTGGATAGCGTTCTGATTGGTTTATTTGACGTTACGCCCAAACCACACCTATGAATAATGAACCTACTTCAGACCAACCCCTTATTGATTTGCGCCCGGCGCAAGAGTTATTTCTCATGCCGGGAAAATAGCAACAGCACCCAAGATCCGCCCACAAACTCACTTGCGCGTTGCGCTTCGCACTTGCGTTTCAGATTGTTAAAATAGGGCCCAATGTGCATTGAAATAAACCTGATGCATGCGTTTAAAACAAGTTTTTAAAAGATTTTTGAATTTCTCATCTTGCCAAACGTTTAATTTTTTTTTGTCACTGACCCCACAGAGATTATGGATAATGCTTCCAGGATTTGTCCGGGATCATTTGATTTTTGGTTTATTCACACAGGGTTCAAACGGGTCCTTGGAATCCTTGAAAGTTTGTGAATCAGGGGGAAAAAATGTAAGGCCCTGGGAAGTTTTTGAAAATATACATACATAGATACAGATCATTGAAAGTGCTTGAATCTATGTTATGCAAAAAAATCCATATTATTCCCTGTGTAGTGTATGATAATATCATAAAAATGCTAGACTTTTTAAGCACACGTGCTAAACTGTTCACTTTAAATGCTTATATCTTCTGTTTGCGAATGTTGATTCATACCAAAATGCTTTGTTGCATAGTTGTGTTTGACACATGAAAACGTCTCTGGTTACGTATGTAACGTTTGTTCCCTGAGAAGGGAACGAGACGCTGTGTCACCCTTGCCATACTTCCTGCGTCCCTGTAACGCCGTCTTTGTCAATATTTCAAATAGCGATATACTTCCTGGCTCCCGCATCACCCTGTCTTTGTCGTTAAGCCTCACCATTGGTTGAATTTGATATACACATTCAGATGCACTTACCCCTGGACGTGTCCACAAAGTGTCACCGCAGTGACGCAGCGTGAGTTCCCTTGAAAGGGAACTGTAACAATGTATCTTTAAAAGGTAACACAATGTAACCTTGCTCTCACTTGAAATGTGTCCCCATATTTAGTCCTTGAATTTGAGGGTATTGGACCTGGAAAGTCCTTGAAAGGTCCTTGAACTTGAAGTTAACTAAGGTGTGGAAACCCTGTTCACGATTTGATTCAGAATCGATTCTTGACGTACTAATTTGCATATTTGTGACGTCATTATGTCACATTCGCTCTCAAAGCCAGGTTAATGTTTGCGCTTTTGCTATTAGTCTCTGAACTGATATACTGTACTTTAATGCAACTAAGTGATCAATAATTTTATTCTTATATACATATATTGTTTCTGTTGTAGAACACTAAAAACCAATAAAACATCGTAATTAAACGTGACATTAATTCTATAACGAACTGACTAATGTTAAGCATCTAGCATCATCATCATACACAGTGATTGGCAGTATTACTGTATTTATATAATGCAGCGCACCCAGCGACTGAATAACAAACTATGTGCATATTTTTACAGAAGTATATTCATGTTATATCTAAACAATCAGCGGATGGTTTAGGAAAACGCTGTTTTCACAGTCAGAAGAGTCATTAAATTAAATGCGCTGTTTCTCCCTTGCACTCAGTGATCAGAGAAAAGGCAGAGAAAGACTATCCCAAAGTGTTTCTTGCAGTTTAGAATGAGTCAAACAGGGCTGTTCTAGATTTTATTTATTTCTCTTCTGCTCTTGTAAGCTCCGCTCTGGGTGCTCGTGCAGTGCGCGCTCTGTTAAGTTGTCCGTGTGCAGCACCCTCCCGCAGTTGAGTTCCACCTTTGGTTCTGATAATAACGTCATGTTATCATTTTGTAATCGATTCTGGACATTTGTGAATCGATTCAGAATCGGTCACGTCCGCATCGCGATGCATTGAAGAATTGATTTTTTTGTCCCACCCCTAGTTACTAAGTCCTCTTTACGGGAGCGATCCCAGAACACAAGACATGTTTGTGTTCAATTTTACGGATATTTTCTGGCATCAAAGTGCTGTGTGAATGGGGTTATTGTTTTTCCCTTAAAAGTTTACAAATCACGAGCTATGATCTCAGAAGGAAATGGGGCATAGGGATGATCACTTCACCCACTGATTCACGACCTGGAGAACTGATTGAGAGACACAGGGAAAAAAACTGCCCTTTAAAAACAGCGTTTGTGCAAATTAATGTGTGAGCCAATATAACCATCCGGTCTGGGGTGAGATTTGTCCAGTCGCTCAAGTGGTTCAAGCCTCCCTTTGTCACGCCGGGAAACAGGAATCAGGACACATACGCAGGGTTCACATAAAAGGATAACATTTAATATAAATAACATAGAAAACAAACACGGGAACCAAACAACGGGCATAATAAATAAACATGAACAGACAGGATGGAGACAAATGGCGACAATGATCCGGCAAGTGAGTATAGCACAAACAGGGGTATGAATACAGACAGACTAACAATGCACAGGTGTGATGAGGAAGGTAATTAATCAATGAATGTCCAGGTGACGGTAATCGGAACAGACACAAAACATGACACGGATTTAACCGTGACATTACCCCCCCTCAAAGAGTGGCTACCAGACACTCAAGACAAAAAAAAAGTCTGGTAGGGTGGATCCAGGGGAGGGACGGAGGGCTCGAAGACCACAGCAGAGCCGGCGGAAACTGGGGCGAAGCCGGCAGGGTAAAAGCCGGGGTGAAACCGGCAGGGCAGGAAGCCGGGGCAAAGCCGGGAGAACCGTAGCGGCCATCTCAGGGACCGGCTCTGAAGACTCGATCCTCCTGGGAACCGACAGGGATTCGATAGTCCTGGGAGTCGACTCCCACCATATCGGGGAAGCGGGCTCCTCCACGGTAGCGTCCATCACGGGGAATAATCGAGCATATGGCGTCCGTGCCGAGCCCTAAATCGATCATGGCGGTGGACCTCCCAGGAACCCAGACGACTCGACCAACAGGAGAATCACAGGAACCGATTCGACCCTCACATAACCCAGCTTGAGTGTCGCGGCCACCACCCCGGGGAATGAATCGGGCGTGGCGACAGCTATCTCGAGCCCGGCATGGAGTTCTGAGCATTCCCTCACAGTAAGCTCCAAGGGACCTCCTTTTTGAACCCGCTGCGTCCTTGAAAGGCCGGATCATTCTCCCCGGGGTGGCTACCGAGAGAGGGTCTCCGTTTCCGCGAGGGGATGGGAGATGACTTCCGGGGGCAGCTGATCGTCGGCGATTCCCAGGAGGGGGGTAATTCGTCTGCCTTGGTTCTCGGAGCGATCGCTCCGGTTCTCCTGGCGCAGTCCGGCCAACCGTTCCTGTTGGTCTCATCCCGGCGGCTGCTGGCTTCGCTAGGGTCCCCAAGCCCTCCACCCCTCCCTTGGACTCTCGCTACCAGACTTTGTTTTTGTTTTGTGTTTATGTGAGTGTCTGGTAGCCACTCGTAGAGGGAGGGGTTATGTCACGGTGATCCGTGTCATGTTTTGTGTCTGTTCTATATTGTCATCACCTGGACACTTGTTAATTATCACATCATTCATTCCACCTGTGTGTCATTAGTCTTTGTGTATTTATACCAGTGTTTGTGTCACACTCATTGCCGGATCATTGTCATTACAACCCTGTCTGTTCCCTGTGTTGGATGTTCCTGTTTTACTTACCTGCCTGTTGTTTTACTCCTCGTGTTTTGTTTCCTGTTTTATATTAAATGTTATTTATTTCATGTGAACCCTGCGAGTGCGTCCTGATTCCTGTTCCCAGTCGTGACACCCTTACTCTAAAGGGGCCTCAGTTTTATGACGTTTTATAAAATACATTCATTTTTAAAATTTCTGTGTGATAAAAACCTCTTTTATATTATTAATTCAACTTAAAATTAAAAAAAGTTTCATACATTTTCTTTGGGGGGCATGAAGCAATGCACCGCACACAAGGGGGGCCGCACGCCAAAAATGTTTGAGAGCCTTTGCTCTAAAATAACCAGTGGTGGAATGATACAAAATGGTAAAGTGGTTCCCATGATGATACTGGCGGAATATGGCATGGCTGGAAAAGGCTCTCAGCCAATCAGATCTGAGAACCAAAAAGAACTGTTGTATAATGTTGAAATTCTTGATTTTGATTGGCTGGAAGGTATGAAATAAAATCTTTAATTTACAGTAACTAAAGAAAATAACTGTAATTTCTACCCATTTCGTCAAATACTACGCCGCAAAGAACAGTACTAGTTTTAACATGTCTTTTATCATGGAATAAGCGTGATAACTAACGGCATGCCGTGCATTAAAGGATTTTAAATGCACTTCACATCATACAGTTAAAAATCTATAATGCATGGCAAGCCATTGATCATTCCTTACATATGACACCTTTCTGTCCATTATTCATGAATATCAGTCATGTGACCTTTTATGTCATTCCCATTGCCTGCCGCCATCTTGAGTACCTAGCATTGGCTAGCTTGCTACGATTTACGGATTTCTTATCTTTTACTGTCTATGATTATAACGGATACAGTAAAGGGCTACAAAAGACAACATTTCGCACCTTGACTGTCAAGAAAAAAAACGTTACTTTAAAAAAATATCTTTGTTAGGGTGTGATTCCTACTCGATCCCTGATGCGTTCTTCCAGCTGCTGTTCGCTGCTACCAAACTACCACTATTTTTACAACACTAAGAAGCGCGACACAACATGAAACTTTGCTCGAAGTATCACCTGTGTCTCTACACATGAACGCGAGCATTGAGAACATTCGTTATGGCGTCCGCTCGTCATCTTTGAATGAATCTTTTATGAGGTTCCTTTTTCAACCAGAAGGTCAATATTGTTTTTCACTTTATCCATGCATTTATATGGAACTATGCTTTAGGAGCTATCCATCTTTACTCTCCTCCCTCCTTACGTCGTATTCGGACTGGCAAGATGGCGGCGAGCGGACGCCAAAACAGCTAAAATCTGTTGTTCAAACCTTCTTTTTAGTAAACTCTGTGTACACAAACAATGTTCTCAATGCTCGAGTTCACGTGTAGAGACACAGATGATACTTTGAGCGAAGTATCATTTTGTGTTGAGCCTTCTTAGTGTTATAAAAATAGAAATTTTGATGCTCACAACATATTGAAGGCATAGCTTCTCTTTTGCGAGCACTTCAGGTCCTCAAAATGGCGGAAGATAAGTTTGAGATGTGAGTGACGTCAGCTGATATTCATGTATAGGTTGTGATATATAAATTTAAAGCAAGAGAAATACAAGATAGATAAGTTAACATTAGGATGTAATTACTGACCATACACTTTTAGAAAAAGGTACACAAGCTGTCACTGGGGTGGTACCCTTTTCACAAATTACACACTTAAACCTAACTTATGTACTTAAAATGGACCTCAAAGGTACATTGTGGTACCAAATGTATACATATACCTAAACAATACATATTATCAGTGCACATTATGTGTTAATCATAAAAGTCATTCCCATGTACAATGTCAGTCTTCCATCCACTGGACAAAATAGTCCCTGATTGGCTGTGAACAGCAACATAATGTTTCTCATATTGTTTACATTGCCAAGGGTGCAGCGCAGTGATACACAGAATCGGTGTTTTGGCGTAAATGATGTTTTTACAGTACAGTGAGCTATTGAATGCAGGTAAAACTGATTCCTGAGGAACACATAAACACGATGACACATATCATTGTGTAGTATTTTATAGTGTATGTTTTGGCTCAGAAAGATAGATGGAAGTGATTGATGGTTGTTTCCTTTGTTGAAGTCAGCTGTAATTACACTGTGAAAGGGTTGATGTGACCCAGCGCTGGTTTTTACAGCCTCTCTCCTGGGAAAGATATATTGTTTGACTTGTTATGACCGAGAAGAAAATGAAACATCACGTCTCACTCAAGTGGGCTCAGTTCAAACGCATCTATGAGCTACACAGTTTCAAGTGTTAGGAACACGTTGATAGGAATTTTGTTTTTCTAAAGACTTTAAGGCTAACTGTTATCAGTCTGTGAGTTTAAAACATTTCTGTTGTACCCCTGAGATTCTGAGAAGTTTGTTGATTTTTTTGTGAACATACAATATTGGGTTGCATATATTGTCAGTCTAATTCTTGACAGAAACTGTAAGACGTGCTTGTATTTTCCAGGGTGGCAGCCAGAGCTTTGCTTTTTGAGAACCCATCAGCTGTAAAAGCTCCTCCTATTGGAAGGTAAAGCACTTTGAGTACACACAAAACATCATTTCACGGCATCATGTCTTTAAAAAACAATGCCAACACATTTACTTAGGATATTTTTGTACACCTCATGAATGAATGCCTAGAATGTTTTTATTTGTGATTTTCTTTTATTTATTCGCAGAGATGCCAAAGCGATATATTCCTGTAAAGCTGAGGACCACAATGAGCTGAGTTTCCCACAGGGGGCGCACTTTTCAAATGGTAAGTTTGTATTCACTAAGTGATTTAAAGCAGAACCAAAGTTGTGTTCCTGCTTGGCATTGACTTTAAATAAATCGTATCTGCCAATGAACCTTCAAAAATATGAATAAACTCTACATAATGTAAAGAACATTCTGTGATAATATAACCATGATATCTTCAATATTGACTAAGGTCATGTCAAAGATTTGTTTATATAGCTTTCTATGTTTTATTGCTTAACAGCAGCTTTACAAGCAGGACGAAGAAAAATGTACAATCAGTGATTAAAATTAAACTTTGATGCTTGCAATATCATCATTAGATTATGAGCCTTCAGCCTGGACTCCAGAGATTGATATTGTATATATTTTTTTGGATGCCATATTAATCACAAGTAAAAGGGTGTCTTTTAAGGGTCTTAGGGTGCTTTCACACCTGCCTTGTTTAGTTCGGTTGAATTATACCAGAGTTTGAACTCTGGTGCGCACCAAAAGCGGACCGAGACCTCCTTGAAGAGGTGGTCTCGGGACACTTTCAAATGAACTCTGGAGCAGTTAGTTTGTGGTGAGAACATGATCCGAGATCGAACAGACCTAACTGCAAGAGTACTGCACATTTTTGGACCAAACCAGCTGCCATAGTCAGAAGGTTGGTGGCTTCGTTGCTTGCAGTGCATTAAAACTTTGTTTTCAAGTCGCATCCGCGTTTAATTCTGGATGCTATCAGGATGTGAGGAAACTTTTGATGTTTTTAATGTTTCTGGATCAAATCAGTTACACTGCCTTTAAGCCCATTTAACTTTAATAATTTTTTTTTTAATACCAACCACTCACAAGTCAAACATTTAAGTGCAATAAAGAATTATTTACAGTTTAGAGGATTAGTCACATAATTTCCTTTTCCGGTATAATCTTTAATGCAAGACTATTGAAATGTCCATTTCCTGCAATAGGGTTGCATTTCATGCAAGCTATATATATATATATATATATATATATATATATATATATATATATATATTATTCAGGGCTTGACATTAATGCGGGTAGATTTCGGCTGTGGCGGGTAAGACAGCCAATCCCACTAGCCACTTTGGCAGGTTGAATGTAATTTTTTAATGGTAGTTTTCTTAAAAGTTATGCGAAATGATAAATTATGCGCAATGCGACACTAGGAAACTACAACTCCCATGAGCACTCCCTGCACCCAGCACAACGCACAGAGACCGTTTGTTGAGACGTGCGCGCGATCAGCGGAGCGTTGCGGACCAAAGTGCCACCTCCCAGAGAGCGCGCGAGAGCTGTTGGATATGCAAATGCACAAGAGGATGCGCGCAGTTTGAGTCGATGACTTCTTTTTTCGAGGGCGCACAAAGTTCGTCACATGTATGTAGCCGTCATGTGTTTGGTTCGTAATTTCAAAATATGTGTTCTGCGTGCCGAGAGATCCTGTGTGCATCAAGTGTTTTGTCAAAATAAGTGCCTGCTGCAGACGCGTCTAAAGGGTTTATGATAAAAGAGACGCTCGCGTTTGCCAGATACTCACGTGATGCACATAATTCACATGACTTAACAAACACAGATTTTAAAAACACGAGCAACACATATTTTCAATTTGCGCCCCTCAAAAGAGCACTCACGAGCCGCCAATGCCGTATTGGTAGATTTTGCTACATACCAAAATGTTAAGATTGATAAAAAGTGTCGCATTTTGTTTTGTGTTCTGTGCAACATCTGCTGTTAATCCTCATCTTTGTCAGGACTGTTTTATAGCCTGTTGCATTTTCCTCTTAAAATAAAGCTGGCTGGGCACCAGGGTATTCACACAGGTCACAGTAACCTCATGAAGGCAACGTCTTCCCCTCTCGAACACTCAGCAAACAGTTACCGCAAACACAAACCACCTCTTACCGAATGAAGAGAGTTAGCTTATTAAAAACCAATGTAGAGATTTTTTCTGTTTCGTCTGTCTAATGCCTTAATGTCTAAACAGACACTTTGCTCACTCGGTGTTAAATGTTGAGTCATTAAAGGGTGAGTCATTTGTGGGGTCCTTTTAAAAGCTTTTTAGGGCTAATTTATAAGAACACAGTGACCTGGCTTGATTTGTCATTTAGTAAAACCCTGTGTGTTTGATTCAATGCCCCCCTCCATTGCTTGTTATTGTTTTGGATATAAAATGAAGGTACAGTGCTGGATGCTGGATAGCGCAGGTTTCATTGTTTCTTTGCACCGTCATATCCTTAACATTTATACTGTTTAAATAATTCCTTGCCAATAAATGTGACCCAGTCTGTGAAAACCCAAGTGAAGATATAATCAAAATATTAAATATAATCTTTGACTGATTAAGGTCATGTTAAAGATTAAAATCAATCTTTAGATCATTAGATAATGAGACTTTAATTTGGATTTCACAAATCTTCTCCACATTAATTTTCCTTTGTTGTTTGTGTTGTATTTAGTGTATCCCTCAGTGGAACCCGGCTGGCTCCAGGCGACATTTGAAGGGAAAACAGGACTCATTCCTGAAAATTACGTGGTCTTCCTGTGAAATCACCCAGGCGAAGACGAGTATTTCATGGTATCCATGGCAACATCACTTTCCGATCTAAAGCTTTTAGTATATCACAAGCATTAAGGGATCAATCATAGCTCATGTGACATCAAAAAGTGATATTGAATAATAAGAGGTTAGGGCCCGGTTTCACAGACATGGCTTAAGGCTAGTCCCAGACTAAAAAGCATTTTTAAGCTGAAAAAAACACAACTTAAAATATGCTCAAAGTGCATACCAGTAATGTTTTTTTTTCAAGACACATATATAAAATCAAGGTACTTAAAGCAATTATTGGTCTCATGAACAATAAAATTCTGTAATTTACTCACCCTCAAACCTGTATAAATTTCTTTGTTTTGCTAAACACATTCTTAATAAAATAAATGTTTATAACCAAACAGATCTGGGGCACCATTCACTTCCATAGTATTATTTTGTCCTACTTTGAAAGGCAATGGTGCCCCACATCTGCTTGGTTGCAAACATTCTTCAAAATATCTTCCTTTGTATAATAAACCAGAAAAAAGAAATTTATACAAGTTTGAAGCAGCTTAAGGGTGAGTAAATTATTTTTTTCGGTGAACTATCCCTTTAAATGTCCCAAATTAACTAAGGCCTAATCCTGGCTTAATCTTAGCCTTGTTTGTGAAATCGGCTCTATATACTGTATGATACGCAAGCTTTAATTGTACAGCACAAGAATGTGTAATGTCTAAATCACAGCTGTAATTCTGCATAAATACATTTTAAACTGTAAGCTGCTTGTTGGAGCCAAACTGAATCCCGTGATGCTCTAATTTGCATACATTAAGATCAGGACGTGTTAACGTGTGAAGCACCTGTTCTTTTTAATTCTGCTGTCTGTTCAAATACTGTAGTTTAGTCATCAAATGCATCAGGTTGGAGAAACTGGTTGCTTTTTATTTTAGTTAAAGTGCCTTTACTGTGTTTATGCATTATCGTAATTAACACTGATTTGAGATGACAACACATGATATTCACATCCTTGTTTCTGTAGCAACAGTAACAATATTAAATACATAAAATACTGTAAAATACATAATTATAACATTAAATTACATTTTAATGCTTCTGCTAAATATTACATAGCACAGAAAGTGCAAAAGTAACAGTAATGGCATACTGGAAGTGCTTCCGCATGGGTTGCTGCGGTCATGTGGTACAAATCATAGCTCTCAGAAAACTCCCAGTTCACAAGCTGTAATTACCAAGTGTACGAGGACACGAGCGCTTTATACACGTTGAAAGCTTGTAATTACGATAATTATGATATGGCGCGAACGCACCACTTTTTGCCTAACAGCTGTCAAATGAACAGAAAGACGTTTAATTGAAACCTCAGCCGTAAAAATGTAAGATGATTGACACATTTCACTTAAATCAAAGCATCCTGCCATGTGAGCATCTCTGAAGGTCTACATGACAAATGTTTGTAATGTCTTTTCAAGGAAAAATATTCAATTATTTTAATTTAACTGTATTTAACACATAGTACAAGGTCACCTGCAAAAATGAATGAAAAACAATCAATGAGAATTTTCTTTAACCATAATAATCATTATTTATAATTGCAATCAGGGAATGAAGACAAAAACGGAGTTGAAATAACGTAAGCTTTATTTTTATAATTTATAGCAACTCACTGTAAAAAGGGAAAAGTTGGATTAACGTTACTTAATTACTTCGGTTGGTAACACCTAAACATTATATATATTTTCAACTTATATGTGAAAAATACTTTAAATGAACAATTTAAGTTGAATTTTTTTTTTGAGCTGTTACTAATTGAAGTAATTTTTAAGGTTGATCTTTTCAACTTTTTATATCAACATATATTTTTATGTTCCTTTAACTTAAAAAAAGTTAAAATTCTTTAACTTAATTAGTTAAGTTATGTCAACTTGTAAGGGATCCCAGGTTTCAGAAGGGGAACAAAACTGCAATCGTTCCCGGGTTTCTGACACAATATGTCTGAGAGCGTTGCTAGAGTACGAATATATTGTATTGCAATATGGAGCGTTTAAGTGTTAACACTAAATCAAAACTAAACAACAGATTTGTAAATGAAAAGGTTTAATTACAGTACTGACTTAAAGTTACAGTTGAAATGGTTACACTATAAATGCATGAAATGGTAAATAATACAAACAATTGACTGTTTCCAATGTATGTGAGATATTACCTGATAAAATAGAGAACAGAGAAAGAAAGAAAGTTTAGAAGAAAGAGAACTGGAACCTGGGCCTAATGGCCTGAACCCCAGTGAAGAAGAAAGGAAAGGGAAAAGGCCAATGCAAAAGCCAAAAAGCCAAAGCAAAAAGCCCAGAGCTCATAAAAACATTGACCTTTATCCTCTATCTCTTGACCATGTGACTAAACCTAACTTGATACATTCAAATTGACCAATCAGAAGATCACCTTTAACCCCCACTGTACTTGACCAAACCCAACAAAATACATTCAAATTGACCAATCAGAAAACCACCTTAAACCCCCACTGTATTGGATAAACAGTTGTGACAATAGTCTTTGATCACTATCAGCATGGGGGGCTGTGACAAGTTGTGACCAGTAATAAATTCCTATATTTATTTTTAATCTTACAATCCGCCCTTTGGCAACATGGGCCATACATAGAAAGATCCATGATGACACAGTTCATAAGATTATGCTTTCAGTTGTGTGGAGTGGTCATCTTCAGACTTATTGTCCAAACTGGTTGCTGGTTGATGAGACTTGAAGACGTCCTTCTCCTTTCAGCCCTGCATGAAAGGCTTCATCGAATAGAATTGCACCTTTCATAGTTATGCAGATTTCCATCGATACTTCACACTTTCACAAGAACAGGCCCTGAAGGGGGACTTCACTTTTGTCCTTCTCTTTGAGGCAACACCCAAGATGTAAAACAGCAGGAATCCTCTGATTTAAGCAAATGGCACAACATACAGCAAAGCATATGGCATTTGTTACTCAACTTTTAAATGGTCAGATTGGTCTTCAGCCTTAAATCCCTGTCAAATACATTAAAACATGGTCAAGGTGAGAATAAAAGAAAAACTAATAAAAGCTCTTGCATTGGTTTTAGAAACATGTAAATGAAATGCTTCTTTTTAAACTTAACCAATGTTAGTTTTAACAAACCACTTTGTCATAAGAAGCAATAACAACAATATATTCAGTGTAACCACATGATATTTAAAGATCTTAATTTTCCAGTGTAACCATTATAAATGAAATGAACAAAATAAAAACAAAGAACATGATAGTTTTAAATGTCTTACATAAAAAGCAAATTAAATGTCAAAATAATAGCAAAATTAATGAAATTATTAAACATAAAAAACTCTTTATCAGGATTTCAATACTTGAGACATAAAACTTATCAAACTTTATGAAAAGAAACCAAAACAGATGCTTGACATCAGACAGTTTAAAATAATGACTGATGTGAGGCAAATTTTGTTTGCTATGGGATTGAATTTAACTGAGGCTATGTGTGAATACCATGCTGCAACAAAGGTGAGAAAGATAAAATTGTGATGCAAATTTGTTCCTGTTGTTAAAACAGGGAGCCAGTTTGATATTATAAGTATGAGATTGTAATCTGGCTCTGTAAATCTTCTCACACCCGTATTTTTAGTTAGGAAGCATGATAAAAGTGCTACTGGATCCTGTTGTGAGGTAAAACATTTTCATTAATGCAATTATATAACACAATGTAGCCACATGGCATTTTTGTGCTCCTCTTTAGGGTCTTACTGCAGCTATACAAGGAATAGCAGAGTTTACCACTTAGGAGACAAATCTTTCAACATAGAAACACATACAACTTGAAACTGGTAGACAATTTCAAGAGCAACAGTTATTCCATTAACACAAGACGACTGGTCTAGAATACATGTAGCTTCAACAACCTCTCACTTAAATGTTTTGTCTAACACTTACAGTGGAAACAGTCAAGTGTTTTAAGAAATTAACTTCATTAGCCTATGTGTACATACAGTACAACAAACAACTAGAATTTGTGTTCTATAGAAACAACAATGCATTACGAGCAATTACAAATCAGAAAATGCAAACAGGATCATCTATGAGAATGTTAAACACATGCTAACTGGCTGCTAAGCCACTAGCAAGTGAGGTTAACAGCTGGAGTCCTTGCATGAACAATGCAGTCAACTCAGTAAGAGTTTTACCTGCAAAACCAGATTGCTTACATCTGTCCTTAGAAAGTGATTTCCTACATTTCAAATAATAAGGTGGAGGTCTGCCCCTGCCCAGTGACCAGCATTTCTCCTCTGTATGGCCTATTTTATGACAGGAATTACAAAGCCTGTTCATTTTGCCACCGGGTTTGTAGCTTGGTTCTACTGGAGTTTCAGGAGGTCTGTGACTCTCTAATGCTTCATTCACATCATGCGGTTCTGTTCCAGCATGTTGATGCATCACCCCAATTGCTGAAATAGGAACACTTTTCTGGATTCTGGAAAATACATTCTCTTTAGTACAAGTAGCATCTTTTTTAGTCCCATTGCTGTTAAGCGTTTGGGGAGACTTAGTGTCTCGCACAATTAGTTTAGCCCTTACATCTGCAATAATGTCTTTATATTTCTCACACTGTTTAGCCAGGGCTAACTGCTCAGATGATAGTTGATCTATCTGAGTTTGAAGATTTTGGATCTTTGCCTCTGACTTTTGTAATTCAGCATTTTTGGTTCCCAATTCATCACTTTTAGCATTCAGGGTTGACGTAATAATTCCAGTATTTTTACGTAGCTGCTTGCACGTCATGAAATTCAAAGCCTCAATGGTGTCAGCATGTTTGGATTTTCTTTGTTCAACACCAACCATGCGCCACCATGTGAGAATATCATCAGTGGTAGCGTAGTAATCCAGACCCTTTCTATATAATTTATAAAGTGTAGATTCAACTTTCTCGCTCCATAAATCAAACAATATATCATTACTGGAGTTACTCCCTTCCATCCCCGAGGAGATAATCTGAAATAATCTCTAACTGTACAACAATGTTAGGATATTTAAGGTCCTTCTTCTGTTTCATACAATTCATGCAAATGGAGATTTCACTAACCATGCCATGAAACAATTAAACAGACTTACCCACTGTGTGGTCAGAAGGCCTTCAACACATTCACAGGATTAACCGTGATAAAGTCCTCATTCAGTTGATCAATCAGAGTAAAACTCAGAAAACTCACCGCAAGGGATCCCCGTACGGGCCACCAAACTGTAAGGGATCCCAGGTTTCAGAAGGGGAACAAAACTGCAATCGTTCCCGGGTTTCTGACACAATATGTCTGAGAGCGTTGCTAGAGTACGAATATATTGTATTGCAATATGGAGCGTTTAAGTGTTAACACTAAATCAAAACTAAACAACAGATTTGTAAATGAAAAGGTTTAATTACAGTACTGACTTAAAGTTACAGTTGAAATGGTTACACTATAAATGCATGAAATGGTAAATAATACAAACAATTGACTGTTTCCAATGTATGTGAGATATTACCTGATAAAATAGAGAACAGAGAAAGAAAGAAAGTTTAGAAGAAAGAGAACTGGAACCTGGGCCTAATGGCCTGAACCCCAGTGAAGAAGAAAGGAAAGGGAAAAGGCCAATGCAAAAGCCAAAAAGCCAAAGCAAAAAGCCCAGAGCTCATAAAAACATTGACCTTTATCCTCTATCTCTTGACCATGTGACTAAACCTAACTTGATACATTCAAATTGACCAATCAGAAGATCACCTTTAACCCCCACTGTACTTGACCAAACCCAACAAAATACATTCAAATTGACCAATCAGAAAACCACCTTAAACCCCCACTGTATTGGATAAACAGTTGTGACAATAGTCTTTGATCACTATCAGCATGGGGGGCTGTGACAAGTTGTGACCAGTAATAAATTCCTATATTTATTTTTAATCTTACAAACTTATCACAAGTCAAAACTTAAAAAGTATGTTAAATTGTTGAAATGAACTGTAAATTCAAGTTGATAAAACTTACAAACTTAAGTGGAAAGAGTTTCTTACCATGCAGACGCACATTCACACCTTTAAGTTAGAGGTTGTAATGGGTTGTGTAATTTGTGTAACTGAGGGTTTTGCTGGACAGTTGTGATAAATAAGAATTGGGGTGGTTAAAAAAGTTTTGGCATTCACTATTTTTGTATCCATCAGTTTTTACTAATGCAAAAAAGTCCAGTTATGTTTTTAGATTCAGTTTCCGTGTTTGTTAATCTTCCAGCTGTCTTAACATTAAATGTGGTACGGTCCAAACATCCCCCTTTTTTAAATGTGGACTACAGTGTGAACTTATGTGATGTCATCTGCACTGTACAGTCATACAAAATTGTATCATAAAAGCAATATACATTTGAAATGTTCAAGTTTTATATATAAATATGATTTTTTATTTTGTGAATCATGTAATTTTTGTCCGCCAATAAATTTGTTTGCAAAATGAGACTCAGTTCTTGACTCGCATGAAAAAGATGCTAAAGCTAAATCAATATACGTTCTCCCTTAGCAGTAAAAGACGTCAGAAATATTTTGAATCGAGGTTATTGCCAAGATCTCGGTGTACTTTCCAATCAAAAGCACAAGAGCTGTGTGACCTTGACTGCTAATGATGCTCTGATACTCCCTTCAGATACATCAACAAGGTTAAGCTCCAAAATGCTATCAGCTCCAAAATGCTTTCCAAATGTAATCTCTTGTTTTTTTTAATAGCGCTTCCTATTCCAATGGGAATGTTTTAGTCAGTTGACATGTATACAGTGTAAAACGTTTATTACTTTTAACAGTACATTACAGTATGTACACTGCAAAAAAAATGACTTTCTTAAGTAGCATTTTTGTCTTGTTTCTAAAAAAATCTAAAAATAAGTTTGTGTTTCTTAAAAGCTTAATTCAAGAAAAAAATTCTCACCCCATTGGCAGATATTTTTGCTTGTTTTAAGCACAAATTCACTTAAATTCATTCATCTTGATTTAAGAATTTTTATATATTTGTACTGAAAACAAGACAAAAATACTAAGTAAGAAAGTCATTTTTTGCAGTGTACACAATATATGATCTCTAAGCTCCTGTGCAATTGAATTATATTGCCAGTCAGATTACACAATCATTGTTTTTATTTGACAAAGTAAATGTACAATCACAAGGCATTAGGAGGATATTTGAAGGTTAGTTTTGGATAAGTTGTAAGATCAGACCATAAAAAATGTGAACGTTCTCTTTTACTGTATAATACATGAGCGATAGATCATATTTCCTTATCCTCACACTCGGGAACTTTTCCAAGATGCCTACATTACAATAAAATAACATTAACAACAAAAAAAGTACATTTAAAAATTAAACCGAATGATACAAATGAATAAAATGATATGTGTGCACAATTATGACTATATATATATATATATATATATATATATATATATATATACTGTCAAATAAAAATTCAGAAATATTTTTTGCAAGTGTCTTAAAAGCTAAAGCAATTTAATACTATAAAAGTTATATTCTGTCTTTATAATTTAGACTATGGTAAAATATCTTTAGTTTGGTAAAATATCTATGGTGTTTTTTTTACAAAACAAATGTCTGGTTTGGATTTTCTGCTTCGATTAAAAACTCCTGTATTTTTGCTGGTAAATTATGGTGATTATCATTATAATACATGTATATATTTTTATTAATTATCAATTCTAAAAAACTGAGCACTCGCATACCTACTAGAAGTTCAACCTGAGACCATAAGGGATTCAAACATATATGATTTGGAGACCGGGGCTAGTTGTCACACTGATTTTTTTTTATAAATGCTTATTTGTGAACATTAAGGTTATTTCAGTTTTATTTCTATTGACTCTTGCTGTCATCACAAATCAGCTGTTTCACATCAACAAAATGGTGTTTTTTAGCTAACAGATATTACTGAATTGTGTACAAACACATGACATTTATTTAAAGAAAAACTTTTTTTAAACACAGTTGACTGGTTTAATCATGTTTGCTTGTTTACCCAACAACTATTAGAAAATTCTGATGATATTGGGATCTTATAGATAAAAACATTCATAACAGTTCATGATGGATTTTTGGATGCAAATTTTTATAGACAGTTGTGTAACCTGACTTTTAACTCAATCATTATATTTTCATAGATACTGGCCCCAGTCTATACAATAAACATTGTAATAATTAATATATAATAATAACTCTTCCCATTATCAGTTGGACTGGTCTGCCAATTTTTTGGGTGCAATTGCAATAAATATACATTCATCATAGGGTCATCCAGGCACAGTGAAATAAATACTGGTACTGGTAGGCCTCCTCTTGAGTAAATGTAAATTAGGATTAAAACGATACACCAAAGTTGGGTGTCGTACACATAAAGCATTGTAAAATAATATATCTGGATGTTATGACATCACTTGTGAAAGAGGAGGGGTTTGACCATGCCGGCCAGAACTTTAGGCAGCTGTGATGCGATGACCTCTGACATCATCTCAGGAAACTCCACCTTCATGGCGTCTGCTTGGATGTATGTGCTCAGACAGTAGAGGTTGACCTTCTTCACAATCTACATGAAGATAAAGACGAGTCAATGTCACAGTTAAAGCTATCCTATCATGTTTTGTGACTCATTAGTGATGTGCTGTGACTTGTTGTTTTATATTATAGATCTGATAGGTGTTATATAATTTGGGGTGTTATCGGTTAGTTTTACTTTAGTTTGGGTTTGTTGTTAACAAGTACACTGAGGTCAAATTAATATTGTTTGTACTAACATCACACATCATTTGTGTACTAAAGTAAGTGATTAAGCTAAGGTGGCACTTTTTCTTGGCATTACTACAGACTGCAGTACAGTACATAACAAGATTTCACTGATCTAGACTAGATCATCTATTATACAGTAAATAAAATTAATTATTTTTCCTAATTCCGTGTCCGCCCCATCTGCCATTGGTCAGACACCAAAGATGGTCCCGCCCCTGACTCACACTATTGGCTACGCTGTAAGATTACATATCAGACGGAGTTGCATATTAAACTGGAATAGGAGAAAGTATTTTACATTGAAAAAAAATTAATCAAACAAAATAATTCTCACCTCAACACATTAACCCATAATGGAACACTAAGCCCTTACAGAAAACAGCTACAGTATTGAACTATGATCATGTGATGCCAATGTTAACAAGCTGTGCTCACGTAGCTGCACTGAGACTACAAACCACTTATCATCGGGTATCTGATATCATTGCATTAAAAATAGGAGTAAATTGCCAATTGCAAACCTTAGTAAATCGCATTGGCAGTGGAATTTTTTGCCCAAAAATCTAATTCCTTAATAACCGGTACAATTGACGATAGAGCTGTCAAAAGATTAATCGCCATTACTTGCATTCAAAATAAAAGTTGCATAATACATGTTTGTGCACTAATTATTTTGTACTGTATATATACTGTGCATGCATGTATTAATACAGTATATATTATTTATTTATTTATTTTTGATATTTTTATATTATAAATAAATTATAAAGATACATAAATAAAATGTTATACATTTTTTATATATTTTTTTAGTTTATATCAGCAAAAGAGGCTTTTGCACTTGTGCAAACTGTAACTAAATCTGTCCATAAATGTTTTTCTCAAAATAATTTGGTACAATGTTTCAAAATTATAATAATATGCGTTATTTTTATATTTGATATTTTCTTATGCAAGACAATTACAGATTTGTAAGAGTGGCTAAAGATATCCTGTACTGTATATTTATCATTCCTTCCAGAAAAATGCTTTTTTGTGATTGTTGCGGGCAAAAATCCTTGATCTTGTGGCAAGTTTTCGTAAAAAATATTGAATATGCCGGATATTTATGCAATTTTATGTGATGAAACTTAAAAAAATTGGGGGAACTTGCAAAAACTGTTTGCAGCTTTTGGAGCATTTCAATTATGTTCACGTCACGTCACATAACCATGTCACTTCATAACGTTACCATGGCAACAGGATACATGGCTGTGTGTGTGTGTGTGTGTGTGTGTGTGTGTGTGTGTGTGTGTGTGTGTGTGTGTGTGTGTGTGTGTGTGTGTGTGTGTGTGTGTGTGTGTGTGTGTGTGTGTGCGTGTGTGTTACTTATGCTATGTACCTCATGCATAGAGTCCATTAGTTTGGTCAGATGGTAAAATCTCTGAGAACTGGCCACCACTCCTTTCTCCTTCAGCTGGATGGCTTTAGTCAGCTCACAGATGTAGTTTTGTCTCATCTCATCAAACTGCGACTGACTCTTTAATCCTTCAAGAGGAACTGACATACACATTGGAAACATTACTGATGGAGGTCATACTAAAGCAATACAGTGTTATAGATTTATTAAAGTAATATCAGTTGTGATCCAATTCTGTCTGGTTACAAACATTGCTCAAAATATATTTTGTGTTTAGCAGAACAAAGACATTTATACACGTTTGTAACAACTTGAAGTAACTTATGACAGACTTGTCATTTTTTGGGTGAACTATCCCTTTAAGACGCCTACATAGCCAACCCTTTATCTTTGTTGCAACAATTCCAAATCTCTTGTTTTACACGAAATACATGCGGAGACAGGCTGTGCTTCGCCATTTTGCTTGGGAAAGGTTAACTAGGAATGCATAACTAACTTTGTTTGAAACCTATAAACAGCCGATTTCAAGTTCTGGCTGTCCATTTGCTGAAATCTTATCAACAGTTCTGGTCAGTGAGAGTTGTATTTTGTTACCAGTATTGAGCAGCATTAAGGCCTTCATGCACAGAAACTCTTCTTTGGTCACTTGCAAGTTGGCAAATTCTTGTGGAATGAACTGCATGCCCAAACACAAGTCATAGATCGGAGATCTCCTCAGCTGATCACTGAAATTAAACAGCAATATGAACATATTCAATTGTGTTGGTTTTTGTGTTTATTTGTAGCCATCAAGATCCGTGACAAAATGCCAAGGACTTTCTATCACAGTACAAAATAAGACTTGAAATACAAACAAGTAAGAAAGTATCAGTAAATGAAAGTTCAAGAAATGGTGTTTGTCCAAGTCGAGAGGTCAAACTAAATGTTAAACATGCCTTTTTAGTTTAAATGTACTTTATCAAAGTCCATGTAAAGTGATATTAAGTATGTGTTCTGGCTTTGTCACACCACAGAAAAATTTGTTATTAACCACCCAGACACATTTGAATGATAAAAAGGCTGTCAAGTAAATAAAATATGCTATTAAAATCTTGGAAAAACAGGCAGGATTCTCTGCTCTCAAACTTTGGGGGCGTGTCCACGTTCTCGCCCACTTGCGGGAAAGCTGCCGTCTATCTAAACCTTTAAATACCACTATAACCTTAAAGGATTAATCAATTTTCTCCAAAAAAATCCAGATAATTTACTCACCCCCATGTCATCCAAAATGTTGATGTCTTTCTATGTTCATTCGAGAAAAAATTAAGTTTTTTGAGGAAAACATTCTAAGATTTTTCTCATTTTAATGGACTTTATTGGACCTCAGCAGTTTACAGTTTCGATGCAGCTTCAAAGGGCTCTAAACGATCCCAACTGAAGCATAAGGGTCTTATCTAGTTAAAGGATTAGTCAATTTTCTTAAAAAAAATCCAGATAATTTACTCACCACCATGTCATCCAAAATGTTGATGTCTTTCTTTGTTCAGTCGAGAAGAAATTATGTTTTTTGAGGAAAATATTCCAGGATTTTTTTCATTTTAATGGACTTTAATGGACCCCAACACTTAACAGTTTTTTTTTGACAGAGTTCAAAGTACTCCAAATGATCCCAAACGAGGCATAAAGGTCTTATCTAGCAAAATGACTGTCATTTTTGACAACAAAAATAAAAAATATGCACTTTAAAACCACAACTTCTCGTCTATCTCCAGTCCTGTGATTCGCCAGCGTGATCTCACGTAATTGCGTAGTGACTTAAAAGGTCACGTGTTACATATGTGAAATGCACATTTGCGGACCATTTTAAACAATAAACTGACACAAAGACATTAATTAGTATCATTCGACAAACAACAACGTCAGAACAGTCCTCTTTCTCCACACTTGTAAACACTGGGGCGGAGTTTCGCATACGTCATCCGTGACCTCTTGACGTGATGACGTATTACGTGAGGTCGCGCAGGCGCATCACAGGAACGGAGATAGATGAGAGGTTGTGTTTTAAAGTTTCATTTATTTATTTTTCTTGTCAAAAATGACAATCGTTTCGCTAGATAAGACCCTTATGCCTCGTTTGGGATCGTTTATAGTCCTTTGAAACTCTGTTAAAAAAAATGTTAAGTGTTGAGTTAAGTGTTAAGTGTTGGGGTCCATTAAAATGAGAAAATCCTGGAATGTTTTCCTCAGAAAACATAATTTCTTCTCGACTGAACAAAGAAAGACATGGTGGTGAGTAAATTATCTGTTTTTTTTTAGAAAATGGACTATTCCTTTAATTAGTATCATTCCACATACAACAACATCTGAACGCTCCTCTTTCTCCACACTTGAAGACACTGGAGCAGTAGTTTCGTATAAATCACGCTTGACCTTTTGATGTGATGACGCAGACCCAGCTGGGTCTCAAACCGGGGACCTCCTTGTTGTGAGGCAAAAGTGCTACCCACTGTGCCGCCCTATTCTGTGTATTTAAAAATATAAACAAACACAGGGACTGCATAGTGCTCTTATTTCAGCATCCCAACAAGCCAGGGTCCACTATTGGAATAAGTCTGGGACGTGATGGCAAATGGGGAGAGGTTTGAAAAATTTGTTGTAAATATTTTGGACATTCTATTTGCAGGGATTGCAAACTAACACATGCCATAAATTACACTTTTTGATGGGAAACGCCAGCAAAAAATAATCTCAAACATATCAGTGTAAATGTATTCAGATTTCAGAATAACATGTAAGGGTTGGTTAAGTTTCATTACTCACTGACTTAAGACGAGATCTGGAGCAAAGTACATATAATCTGTGGTGACGTTTTGAAACGTCCTCCAGCCCAGTGAGAACACCATCAAATTCATCCAGGAATACTGGATTAGTGTCATCTGATCATTAATGTGCAAACTGCGAAAACCTATAAAGATAAACATAAAGAGATAAATAAACGTGTTTAACCCTTTAGTACTGCATTGCTTATTTGAAATGAGATGTTTATTTGGGTACCTGGAAGAGACTTGGACCACCTGACAATCCAGAGAAGCTGCCTCTCGCAAAGTCTGTTAAGACTGTTGAGGAGAAGGTGGGGAACCTCCGGTTGCGAGTTGTCAAAACCAGAGTAAACCACCTGCGGTTCAATGCTTTCCAGAATACTGATCATCTGTGGAGACAACTGAAGCTCACGGAGGGCCGGGAGACATGGCAGGGAGGACACGGTTTGAAAATCGGTCATCAGAGACAAAGGACTCTGAAACATCAGAGATGGACTCAGACCCATCACCTTTAAACCTCCGAAGCGTTTCATCTTACGACCTGAAACACACCAATGTGCTTTAGTGAGCATACAAGGTTTCGGTGGTTCAAAACAAAGGCTTGATTATTTTATCACGCATACTGAACTTCAACAAGTCACTACAGGTTAAAACAATCTCCTAACTGATCTTAAATTAACGTTTCTTGAAATAAATGTGTTTATGTATAGCTTCTTGTGTAATTTAGGAAATAATATATTTTACACAATAATATAAAATCTTGCATTGCCTTTTAGAAAATTGGTACCATATTATGTTAAAGAAGCTTAAGAAAATAAGTGGTTGTGTTTGTATGAAATAAAAGAGTGCATGGTTTAATACAGGAGACACTGACCAATCAGAATAAAGTATTCCAGAGATACGTGTATGAAACATTTTCCATATATTATGTCTAATATATAAACAAGAGGTTTATTGAAAACTATCAAATATACCTCCGAGCATCATTCCCGCCTGGTAGCACTTTCTAAGACGACACGCAGGACAATTTTTCCTCCGGATTTTATCAACAATGCAGTCATTGCGTCCGGCACACAGGTAATTATGGTGACCTACGCAAAAGAAAATCCAGGGAAATATATTTATGATGTACAAATGAAAGTGTGTAAAAAATAATGCGACAACACAAACACACAGAGAAATAATTTCAGTATTTTTAAAGAAACCATGATCATATGGGCACTGAGGGAGAGAGGAAAAAGAGCAAGGAGGTTGAGTGAATTGGTTTGAAGGCTGACAGGGCAGAGTGACATGGCCATGGTCAGACACAGTGACTCTTACATATCTATCCTCAAAGATAAGACGAATAACAAGGGTTTGGGAGGAGGAACATTGTGATCGGTGGTTCATATGATAATTACCGTCTGCTGGGAAACTCTATACAGTATGACTCATGATCACTGAAACATGATATTAAACTTGCGGTGTAAAACAATATGTTACCAAACACTGCAATTATTCATCCACTTTGATACATTATGTAATTTAGCACACAAAAACCTTTGTTCTCACCCTCCACGGCTCTCTTGAAAAACACCTTGCAGCTTCCACAGGTAAGAACTCCATAGTGGCAACCGGACGCTTCGTCTCCACATATGACACACATTCTTTGAGAGGTTACCCTAAATGTAAACAAGACGACAATGTTGTCTGGATGGCACTGTACAGCACAATCACAAAACAACTACTTAGATCAGATGATTTAAAAGGAATTGAATAAATGATTAAGAAAAAAGCCACTTCGTTGTTTTTTTTTTGTCTAATGCAGTCATCCTAAAATGAAACCTCATTATGTGATTACTTACCCATCTGACATTAAATCTCCATGGCTCTCATTAAAATTCATAAATGGAAAGTTATGCAAAGATTTTCAGGCAATAACAGTAAGTTTGGAGCATCATTAAATAACAGCAAAATTGTTATTTTAGGATGAACTATTATGTTAGGCACAGGCATACATTTGGGGGGCATTTTTGCATAAATAAAATTTTATGGGCTGCCTGCCACAGAGTTAAGTGGGCAAATAACAAGAAGAAAAGTAACAGATTTAGTAGACGCCCTTTGCACTTTTGGTGTCTGCCCCCTAATGGCGTGTTTGCTTTTACGCAGCAACACTGTGGACCTCATCATAATTGTGGCAGTCGTGAAGAATTTGAAAGAAGATATTTTGACAAATGATGGTAATCACACAGTTCACACAGTTTGGCAAAATATCTTATTTTGTGTTATATACTGTACAACAGCATATACAAATTCATACAGATTTACAACAACATGAGGGTGAGGAAAGATAATTTTTGGGATGTTTTGCACGTTCTGACCTTTACTCCAAATGCACCCCTGGGGTTTTTATAAACTTTTGGATAAATAATGAGATGGCCTTCAACCATAATCCATTTAAAATGAATTTACTGCTTATGAAATCTAAAATGTGTTAATGTACATATTCAATAATGATGAAGTAAATGTACTATAAAATGTTATTCTTACCCTGGGAACAAACTGTAGGCTGCCTGTGAATGCTGAATGAAACCATCTGGGGATGAGTAGCCTGCGTGCTCTTCATTCGTATTAGCGGACTGATACCAGAACTGAGAGTCCGCAGGAGACTGCTGGACCACCCATTTAGAAATGTCCGTTTTGGACATGATTTGAGATGCGCTCGTACCATTGAAATTGAGCATAGCTCTACCGAGAGAAGGCGATGCTCTCCTCTGAGGTGGCAAAACCAATGCGTTAGACTGACTCACGTCCAGTTGAAAGTTAGAAGAACTGTCCACTACTACCTGTTGGGCACCTTGAGATGAAAGCAACGCTGTTGAATCTTCAATGTACCCACACTGTTGTTTGTTTTCGGGTTCGCAGCAGCTATCCAAAGCGCTGAGGTCGAAGTCATTGTTGGGGGGCTCCATGATTAGGGATTGCTCCTGCTCGTCTTTGATAAACGCGCTCATCCCGGATGAGCTCTCCGGTGCAAATGTCTCTTTAAGGGCTTTGTTTGATATTACGCTCCACTGTCCGGGTTCGACTTTTAGAAAATCATCCATGTGATCGGTATATGGTTTGGTGCCGAGGGGCAAATCGAGGACAGAAAGATGAGCCACGGGGTCGATGCTTAATCCAGGCGCGCTGCTGCGTAAAGACCCCGACTCTCCAAAATTACGCACGGAGACTTTGGCGTGCGCCAGCATCTCGTCCGTATATTTCTCCATTAAATCACTTACCTCCCTCATTTCTGTGGAATCGGCGATGGAAGTGTTTACAGTGTCCATTTTATTATGGGTTTTTCGTGTTTTAGTCAGAGTTAAAACCGCAAATCTGCTCGACGAGATGCGTTTTCAAGATTCGGTCGGAGGTTATGATGTGTTGCGTAGCAGTATAAAAGCTTCTCCAAGTATTCCTCCTTGTGGTGGGAGGCTGTACAAAATTGTTCCTGTCACCTATCCTTAAATCTACAATCACTCAACAATATACTTTATAAATCCTTAATACAAAAAGACTGCATTTTGACATTTTGATATCATATTGAATGTATTTATATTTATATGTTCTCAAATTTTCCTCAAACTGAAATCAAAATAATTGTCTACCTTTAAAAAAAAGTAATTTTTAGCAAATTATACAAAAACCTCTCAACCTTTGAATAAAACTCACTGAAATATAATCAAACCCAGTCTGGTGTTGAAATTTGATGGACATCCAGTTAAAACACAGAAATGTCATTATGGAGAAGCAGTGGTTATAAATGATGTAATAAAATAAAATGGTGAAATGTCATCCAACATGCCCAGATATTCCTACAAGGTCCACGGAGGGTGTTCGGCACATAGCCTATGGGAGGGGAAAGCATGTCCTTCTGCTTTTATCAGCATGCTGTGGCTTTGACAATCAATTTGTAATTCATCATTTTAGGATGAAATGCATCCATGCAGGCGTTGTGCTGTCTGTGACCTTTGTGTCTGTTTTTTTTTTTTTAAATAAGAATATGGGCTGGTTTTACATTCATCTCTGTCTGAGCTCACTCATTAATGTGAACACCATGTACTTCTGTGCTTAGTTCCAGAAGAGCAGTTAAGACCTCGCTTTGCCCTTTGAAGCCTATTTTACTCACACCAAAGCATCATTTTCCACCCATTTTCACAACAGGCAATTTTCCACACTTAAGGATTATTTACATATGTTAAAACCCAACATAAAATTGAATTAATTAAATAAAATCATTGCAAATTGGTAATCAGTAATAATCTTACTTTTTTTATGTTTGACTAATATAAACAATGTTTTGTGATATCCTAGTAAATTGTCGAGGAAATCATTGACAAGTTCTATCTCTGTTTTAGGCCTTGTGAAAACCTAAATTATTATAATCATTAAAACTATAACTGCAACAAGTAAAAAAAATCTAGTAGCCTTAATGACCTTAGTTCAACTCTTTGATAAATGTATCATCAGCTATAGAAATTAATGTTACTGTGTAAAATTAAACGTAGGCTAGGTACTGTATATATTTGTTAGCTGATCAGAGGTCGCTTTAAACTAAACTTTTGGGGTTTGGCGGAATTTTTTAGCAATCTGAAAGCATTTTGACAGATTACATACATTTCAAACCTGTAAAAGCTATTCCCATTCCTGTCCAGCTGGTGGCACGTGCGTATTTTAATTAATGCAGCACTGCGCAAACTTATCTACGTGAAGTTCTGTGAGAGAGCACTGATCTCGAAACTCTCTCGCGATACTTTGATGTCATACACTGATACATCTGTGCAGCGCTGCTAAAGCTTAACACACCAGCGCGAGAGAAGAACGCGGAACACTAAAACTGCAACAAGAAATCGTCTGTCTGAGGTAAAAACACGAAATTTAATGCCAACGCCTTGATGCGTTTATTACACAAAGACGAGCAGTCAAGATTAAGTTTCTGGGAAATTAAGTGTGCTTCAACCATAATCCATTCAAAACACATCAAGTTGGAAACATTGTGTCACTGCATCCGATGAAACTTCCAAAATTATTATGCACATGCCATTTTGTTTATTTTTCCAATACAGTCAGTAAGTTTACAAATTTTATTTTACCCTCGGTTATATGACAGTGTGGATGTTATTCTATTTTAATCAAATAAATGTTTAAAAGGTATTTTAATACTTTGAAAAATATACAAAATATGCTGTTCCAAATTATTAAGCAAGTTGTACTTCTCAAGCAATATGGGTTATGGGTATGAAAAAAAAGATCTTTCTAAAGAGAGTAAAGTGTGCATTATTTTAAAAATCAAATTATTTCCTATAACATATTATATTTGGTTGACCTAAACAAAAATCAGTGAACTATTATATACTACTAGGCAAGAAATTAAGTTATCCTTGGTCACTTTTGAAGGCTTATTCCGCCGATTTAACTCCTTTGAAATAGAATAAAATTGTAGTTCAGGGTTTCTCTGACGACTGTTGTTACAGCCAACATCACAACATATCCCGGGCAAATTGTAATCTTGTTGTGAACCTCCTGGAGTGTTTTATTGCTCTTTATCTGGTTGTGGCTGCCTACTATAGAATAAAACAGAATGCGCAGCTGTGACCGGACACAAACAGCGACGACACACAGTGACGTCACGTGGTCCTGGTGAATAGGGAATTAAGATGTTAGGTCCCTTTAGGGTCCCTGAGGGGGTCAAAATGACATCAAGAGGATGTTCAGGGTTCTTAAAAATATGTTTTTTTCACATTGGGATATGAAGGGTATCATGTCTTCTGAAATAAATTTACTTTGATGGAGGATAATACACCATCCCATGGTGCAAATAGCACCACTGACTATTTTAATTAATATGGGCATAAAATAAGACAGAAATCAAGGTATTACCACCATCATCCTCTGATCTTAGTCCTATTTAAGAGCCTGTTGTGCATCATTAAATGAAAGATCTGTGGGATGGACAGCATTCAAAACATCAACTCTGGGATGCAATATACTAGCATCTTCAAGTGAAATATAGACAAAACCTATACTCGTATACTTGTTACCTTATGTGTGTGAACTGATCTTTTAGTTTACCGCATTTACATTTAGACAGTAACAGACACTTTTATCTAAAGTGCCTTACAACAATGAGGAAAACATAAAAGCCTTAGTTACTGTTAACAGTTAGGCTTGGCAGCATGATATCACCTACGTCACATGATCACCACAATCACTATCGCTGTAAGGACCAATAATCAAATCTTTTCAACAGCTTCTAATAGCGACCGCCCAAATCAGACTGAATTTTCCTGTGCCCAAAATCTAATTCAAAGCCCCTTTCTCATACACTTACATCTATGTCTTCTTCTGAGTGGGTCAAAGTGACCAAGGATGATGTTCCCGTCCTCCTCCTGCCTGTACAGATATTATTTCTGGTCACCTTGACAACTGATTCAATGAGATACCCGCATCAAACTCACAAAACACACAAGAAATGCATCCTATGCTACAAGATTAGAACATTTTCATTATGTGGGTTTAAAGGGATAGTTCACCCAAAAATGAAATGAATTTATTCTTCAAAACCCAGATGCAGATTATTTTATATTCTATTGGGTATAACTAAGCTAAACTCCACTCGTCTTGTGCCATATATTTAAAATGTCCTGAAGGCATAGAAAATGTTTTTTTATTCTGGTTATTACTACAAGACTCAAGACAAGATTACAAGACTTTTATTCTGGTTATTATAAAAAACACTTAAAGCAACATAACATATTCCTTTAAGTTCATATTATAGCTTATATGAATAGACAGAATATGACTACAGGTATTACAGCTATGTAGTAGTTTTCCAGATGTGTGGTTAGTTTCACACCATCACTTACGGCCGGTGGCCTCTCTTGTGTAGGATGCATCCATCTGCGGCTCTCTCAAAGAAAATTCATGACATGAAACAATCTCAAGTTTTAGAATTTGAATGAAACAAAACATATAAAAGTATACAATGTAGTGCTGTTGGTTAATTTTACACTGAATTTATGATAAATTAATGTCGTTTTTAAAAAATGTCAAAAAACCCTGCACCATCTCATAGCCCCCCACAGGGTCACAGCCCCCCGTTTGAGAACCACTGCGTAAGCAATGGTCAATGTTTAAAAAGCCTGTTCGCTGAATCCTGCAATTGAACAATATGAATACGGTATTACAGAAACTGTGTAATAACACAAAATAAACACTGATACAAAGTGAATATATATATATATATAGTAATATGAGATTCGTGTCCCTATCTAATCTGTTATACAATAGGTAATCACAAGCTTTCGTGTATGTTTTGGATGAGGTCATGCATTTCTCAGTATTTCTTTAAATGACGTATGTAGTCAAGCAGCGTGCTGTCGAGGTCACAGCTGATAAAAGCTCTTCACCTCTGCTCTCCACTGATTCTCATTCATTTCCAGGCAGAGTAATAGCACCGGCTAAATCTGATCTGTATGTGGGCCGCGCACGACACACCGGTGGCAGGTGAGAAAACAAGGTGTGAGACTCTTGAGAGGTCAGGTTGAACTAAGAAACAAACAGCCTTGCCTGTTACTGTGAGACTTGAGTCAAATACTAAACTGCAGTACCCACAGCAACCGGGTTTCAAATAATCACCGAAAGACATCTATTCAAAAAGAAAACTCTGGCCCAAAATATACAATAACATAACTGTGTTGAAACTACCTCCAGGATTTTTTTTCCAATAAACTATACATGTGGAGGTGCCACGCACTCTGGTGCACGAAAAAAAAACAGTAAGTAGAATTAACTTAATTTTGTTACTCAAGTTTTTGCACTAATATTTTTCAAGTAAATTTCACACATATTGAAATTATGTAAATCTACTTAACTAAGTAAAGTAAAATCACTTTGGGTTTACGCTGTACAAAAAAAACAAAAAACAAATGCAATACTTGAATAGGGGCATTTTGTTTACACAAAAGAGTTGCCGATGCACTGTAGCGTCTATGAACATAAAAAATATCACATTACAACACAGATTAACTGCATACTGTACATATATGAAATATAGCTGCAATTAATATGTGCTAATAGACAATAAACAAATTGTAGTAATTTACCAACATTTTTTATTTGAAAATTAACCTATAACATCAAAGAAATAATATAGGTAACAGGACAAACAATTAGGATTGCATTCACAGCCATAGCATCAATATCATAAAATATACAGAAAAGAAAATGAGAAAAGTAACTTTTGATCTTCACATGGCCATACGAAGAACCAGATGATGTCACTTCCTCTTCAAAATGTTACTTTTCAGAGAGTGGAACTTGTTGGGTGAGTGAAATCCTGGGGCCATGATTAAAATGTGAATTTTATCTAAAATATAATGACTTTTTCAATGTTAAAAATATTTAAAGCAAAGTTGCAAAAATAAAGATATCTAAAGAATTTTATGCTTTATATTTAAAGGAACAGTATGTAGGATTGTGGCCAAAACTGGTATTGCAATAACAAAACTTGTGGCTAAAACTGGTACTGCAATCACACAGCTGGTGGCCAATATACCAAACGACAACATAAACATCAGTTGAGGGCTGCAACTCCACTTTTAAAATGACAATATCCTGGCCGGACAGCTGTTGTGAGTGATATAAGTATATGAAATGAAAATGATTTCTTAATGTCTAGTGACATTTCAGAGCCATTTAATGATTAATTGATATAAATTTCTTACATACTGTTCCTTTAAAGGTAAAGTATCGAAATAGAGGGCAGGGATGGAAAAATATGCTGTTTTTCATTGTTCTTTGTAGTTTTTATTCATGTTTTAAATTATATCGTTTAAATTTTAGTGTTAGATTAACACTTTGCTTAATAAAATGTATTTTAGAGTTAGTTTTCTTGCATTTCGGTGAAATGGTCCATATATCACACTTTCACTTATTTAAATGTTCTTTCTATCTGGTCATATATGGATCCAGAGCTCCTGTAAAAAAGCACACTTGGCCAATAATGCTCATTTTGATTCTATTATAAAATCCTTTCTGCTGTGTTCATGTGGTACTCCACTAATGTAACATTAGTTATAATGCAACATGTTGATAATGGTTGTGCTGTTGAATGATGTTTGGAAACTTAATGTGTTTTGAAAATCATAACATTTCACTAGGGTGAACTAAACTATTATATATTTATAAAAAGCTTAAATGAAGTCTACTTTGGTCACTGCTACAAGTGGAGAAATCTTTGATGAACATAAACTCAGAACGTGCATTTAGAATAGATGTAGTTACTTGTAAACATTATACATATATTTACAGTAGTCATTCAACAATTTAAGTAGCCTTTGTAAGTCAAAAAGTATTTTATTTTTGAAAACATAAATTAATCTAGGACAAAAATGTCCTAAAACATTTGAAAAGTATTGAGTGAACAATACCTGTCCATTTTTCTTACATTATAAATCAACAAATGACTATTGTATAACACTAACAGACTAATCTGTCAAATAAATAAATAATTTTATTAATAATGGATAATTGTGCATGTTTTGTAGAATTTGTAATAGACCCTGATACAACAACATTATAACATCAAAAAGCATTAAAAACACAACAGCAGATGGCAGCATCATCATAAATAACAATTTACAAAAACTTCAAATATTTCACATTGTACTTCCAATATTGTCTTCTGCATTTTTCAACCCAAAAACTGTGCACTCACATACAATTTTGAAATGTAATGAAATATTAATAAAAACGTAGGAATGTATAATTATTAATTTTGTCTGAATAAAGATTTGAGAAACACTAGAGGTTGTGTTGACTGCTTAATCTCTCTCCTAGTTTTCTGATAAGCTCTCCTAGCTCCTCGGTCTGTCTCGACTTCTCCTCCAGGAGCTCATAGCGTAAGCTCGAAATGTCCTGCTTTATCTCCTTTAACTCACCTGCAGGAGACAAAACAGGTCCTCTATAATGAGTCAAATTTTTAGCTTCATTAGCACTAAATCAGACGTCCATGCCTACGTTTAAACATTTTAAAACAACTGAAAACTTTTATCGGTGTGATCCAATACCACATAGAACCCACAACATTGTAATTTCTACTGCCACGTTCTACAGTAGAAACCAACGTATATCAGTTTCCTGGTCTTAAACTGATTCCTGTAGCTCAATTTGGAGAGCATTTGGTTAGCAACAGAATTCAATTCCTATGGAAAATATGCTGTAGTAAATGTATAGATTGATAGTCTGCCAAATACATAGATGTAAATGTAATGCCATCTTTACTAAACTCAAATGACCACAGCATGTAGACATTATTTATTTACTTAACACCTACACACTATGAACATTGAATGTGAACACATTGAATGTGTGCTGAAGTGCAACAAAAATGAGGTCACACTGTTCTGTACGGTACCTTCATTCACTTCATCTCCCTCTTTATCAGCTTGTGCTTTTATAACGTATCGTTTGATGAGGCGTTTGATGATCTTCTGTGGTCAGAAAAGAGAACAAGTAAAGCATTTTTAATAAGTGTGTCAGAACAGATGCATTTAAAAAAAATCAATAGTTGTATTTATAACCTGGTATCGACTTGGATGAGGTGAATTTTTCTCATAAGACTCCTTCTGTTTCTCTGACTAAAAGTTTGGGAAGTAAAATGATTGTTATTAATAAACTAATATTTTCTTCTTTGCGTTATTGCACAATCTGAACATAAGAGGGCGCCAAAAACCAATAACACGACATAAATAAGCAGCTCAATTTAAAGGGGACATTTCACAAGACTTTTTTAAGATGTCAAATAAATCTTTGGTTTCTCCAGAGTACATACGTAAAGTTTTAGCTCAAAATACCATATAGATAATTTATTATAGCATGTTAACATTGACACTTTGTGGCCATGAGCAAAAATGTGCTGTTTTAGATGTGTCCTTGCAAATTTAATTGAGCTGATCTCTGTACTAAATGGCAGTGCCGTAATTAGATTAAGGGGCGGTATTATCCCCTTCTGACATCACAAGGGGAGCCAAATTTCAGCTATTTTTTATGAGCTATTTTTTTCACATGCTTGCAGAGAATGATTTAACAAAACTAAGTTACTGGGTTGATCTTTTTCACATTTTCTAGGTTGAAAGAAGCACTGGAAACCCAATTATAGCACTTAAACATGGAAAAAGTCAGATATTCATGATATGTCCCCCTTTAAAAATCAAACAGATCATTATTAACTTTAGTTGTTTTTTGCAACTCTTATTATTTTTCTGTAATAAAGCAGAGTATTAGTGAGTTACTTGTTTGACCAGTGTATGTTAAAATCCATCAGCGTGTTTAATTTTGAGTCTGACCTCATTGAGCTCAGTGTCCTCCTTCAGGTCCTCTTTATGCCTGTGTAGGGGTGTAGGCAGCAGTCGTTTGAGTTTCATGGCCAGGCTGATGATGGATTTGGGGCTGGGGATGAGGTTGAATGGCACAGGAAGTGTTCCCCCTTCCTCAAAGTAAGAGAACCACAGCTTAGCCCTGGCAAACTTCCACTCCACATCTGCATCGTCCTGTCACCAATCACACAGTTATATGTCAGATCATATATATATAGTTGAGTGGATATCTTTACATACACTTTCCTAGTTGTATATGACTTCCTGTCTCATAACTGTGGCACACTGTGAAAGTATGTACTGAATTAGATGAAGTACCTACTCATCGACCGTTAAAACAGTAGGTACTATATAGTATGAATATGTTATGTATAGTATGAATGAATTCAGATGTACTAGATCTGCCATGTTGATTCACGTGACATACATCGTCATAACAACAATTTAGTCGTTAACTGGAATGGAAAGGGAAAGCTGTAGATATATTTGCATTTGAATAGAGCCGTGTTACCTCTTTCAGGCATTTTTAAATAAAACAACGCCATCTGGGTACTTTTCCCTAACTGTTTTTGGAATACTGTGAATTTCGCCTACTATATAGACGGTTTCAGCAGTAACAACATAAACAAACGGCTTTCGTGGAACACACTTCTGGTTAACTCTGCTAAAAATCAATAACAATAGATTCCTTTAAAAGGAGTTTATTGTTGTTTATTTAGCACAAGCACAAGTAAATTACCTTAGTTATCATAGCTAAAGCGTATCAAAACTACATTGAGCCAACATTACTGTGTAATATGAATGTATACAATGTTAACTACAGATTCACATCCTCCTGTCAACCCTCATGGCTTTGGGTGTCTCTGACACAGCACTTCTATGGTTCAAGTCGTACCTCTCAGATAGGTCATTTCGGGTATCCTGGAGAGGTGATATCTATGAACCCCAACGTTTCGATACCGGTGTGCATCAAGGCTCTGTGTTTGGACCGCTGCTCTTTTCGATATACATGACATCCCTGGGTTCTGTCATTCGAAAACATGGCTTTTCCTACCATTGCCACTTGACGTTTAACCCTGATGATCCCACGGTTTCTTCCCCCATCTCAGCATACCTAGGGGACATCTCACTCTGGATGAAAGATCACCATCTTCAGCTTAACCTTGCGAAGACAGAACTGCTTGTCATATCATCTGAATCAAAGATTCAGCACAACCTTTCCATTCAGCTAGGTTTCTCGACCATCACACCTTCCAGGACAGCCAAAAACCTGGGAGTGGTCATTGATGATCAGCTTAGCTTCACAGAGCATGTTGCCAGCACCGCTCGCTGTTGTAGATTCATCCTCTACAATATTAGGAAAATAAGACCTTTCCTAAATGAGCATGCTACGCAGGTCCTAGCCCAAGCTGTTGTCCTGTCCAGGCTGGACTAATGCAATGTGCTACTTGCTGGACTTCCAGCCTGCACGACCAAACCCCTACAAATGATTCAGAACGCAGCGGCAAGAGTGGTCTTCAATGAGCCAAACAGGGCGCATGTCACTCCTCTCTTTGTCAAGTTACACTGGCTTCCTATAGCAGCTCGCATCAAATTGAAGGCTCTGCTTCTGGCCTTTAAAATCACCACTGGGTCAGCACCCCCTTTCGTTCACTTGCTTATAGAGCCTTATGTACCCTCTCGATCCCTGCGCTCTGCCACCGAGCGACGGCTGGTGGTGCCATCTCAAAAAGGGAAAAAAAACACCAACCCTTGGCTATATATACTGTGTTGGACTTGATGAGACTATTTCCAGTGCACTTATGTATTGCTGTTCTTGTGTTGCTATAATTGCTTCTATTGTTTACCTCATTTGTACGTCGCTTTGGACAAAAACGTCTGCTAAATGACTAAATGTAAATGTAAGTGCTAGGAGGAAGTAGACTTTTTAACAGCATGATTGATATATCATCATATAAATGACTTTGTAGCATCGATATATTGGTGTGTTATTCAGATTTTTCTCAAATAAATCGGCCTACAATAAACTGCAAATGATGCTTGTGGAAAATAAAATGTATTAAGAGGCAATATAACAGTGCACTGTGTTGCCATGTTATTAATGTTCAAATCCCCAAATGGCTATAAAATCCATTAAATAACTTTTCTGTTTCCTGTTACCTCCTCTGACCTCTTTTATGGATTAATAAAGATACTCTTGGTTTGTAGAAACTATTTGTTGTGCATTTCATTTAATGCATGATCAATTTATACCTCATACCGATCTATTTTGATGGATGTTATTAAAATGTTAAAGGCCACGAGATGTTTTTCTTTGGCATACACAAACAGACTGTAATTCAAAACATTCAAAAATCTTTAAGTGGTGTAACCAGGATGCAGGACTTTCCAATTGCATGGCAACAAATGTCCATATAAAAGTAGCATAGAGGGTAATACGTATCTCAGTTGTAAAGGAATATGATTGGGAAATGATGGGGTCTGGACATTTACTGTATCTCTGGCCTGTCCTATCCCAACGCCTGCTTGCTCAAAGATTGGATTTTGGATTCTGATTACCTCAATTTCCTGAAATGAGCTGTTGATCATTGCGATGAGCATATTGAGTAAGACGATAACCATGGTAACGTTGTAGACTCCGTACAGGACATAGCCGATATTCTCAATGAATTTGTGCCCGTTGTTGATGACGACAGATTTGACCTCAGAAAGGCCAAAAATAGCCCAGAATAAAGTTTTGAAGCTTTCTTCAACACTGGAGAGAAAGAGATGGTGGGGTCATGTGTCAGCATTTTGATTTTGCATCAATCACACGCAAACAGATGTACAGTATGTATTTGCATATACATACATAGCCTACTGTATATACAAAATATAACTTTTTACAGTTTTTTGGTTTAATTAAAGTCTAAATGTTTTTGATGTCAAAGCTCAAATTTGTCTAACTTATTGTTATCTATTTCCTGATACCCTGAACCTCTTTAAATAAAGAGTGACATTTTCCGCAGTTGTCTTATTCGCTTTCATGTCCACATGGACATGGTCGTGGTGTGGTGTTCATGATAATTGAATTTGCCAAACGCCTACAACCAGTATGTCCCTGTGTATTGTTGCCAGTGGCTATGGACGTTTTGTAATCGTATAACAGATAAAGGCTGGGGTATGATATGATTATAAAGAACAAGGTTAACTATCATCAAAGCAGACTCAAAAAGATGCATTCAGTGCTTACGTCGTGAAGGCGTTGTTCAGCTTCGCTCCAAGATAGTACGAATAGAGATTAAACATCCCTATCATGAAGGCCACGAACACCATTATAAAGATTACCATGAATTTAAATATGTCTTTTACAGTCCTGCCCAGAGAGATCTGCAGGGGTCCAAAGCTCTCGTTGGCTGGAAGGATGTACGCGATTCGAGAGAAGCTCAAAACTACAGCGATGGCATAAAGTCCCTCGGAGATCAGCTGAGGGTCCGAAGGAACCCAGTAGATACGAGCTAAAATAAATCAAAAGGATTATTCAATAAGAGGCTCATGAAAAGTCTTGATTTCTACTTGTAGCTGTACAGGTTTAAATATAAAAATGTTCTCAAACAGGTTTTTCCAAACTGTATACCACTGATCAGACACACAGATAATCCTGTACTAAACACACACATCTGGTTAAACCAATATTGCTGGATTATTGTCATGACACTGGCAAAATATTTTTTTTTATTAATATTGCTTACCATGGAAGTTTTTAACATGCCGTAATATCTCCGAAATGTAATGTTGCATTGTGCAGTTAATGCATTAATATATTGTATTTTTCTTTAGATTTTAAACAGCAGATGTTATATCTAGTTTATCTGCACATTTATTTATTTTATTTCTTTGGCCAAAAATATATTTTAAATATAGGTGCTGGTTATTATAATTAGAATATCATCAAAATGTTGATTCATTTCACTAATTCCATTCAAAAAGTGAAACTTGTATATTATATTCATTCATTACACACAGACTGATATGTTTCAAATGTTTATTTATTTCATTTTGATTTTAATATAACTGACAACTAAGGAAAATCCCAAATTCAGTATCTTAGAAAATTTAAATATTGTGAAAAGGTTCGGTTTTAAAGCAACACCAAAGATATTTTACCTTAAAATAACGTTTCAAAAAAAGTTTCAGTGGTTCATCCACTCAAAACAGGGTGAATGGCACTTTCACATTCGCTTTGCAGCCCTCTATCGGCCAAAACCGCACTAAAGAAGTTTCCAACAGTCGGGTAGTGGTCATGTAGTTCGAGTGAAAACTACAAAAACTTGCTTTACGGCAGACCTACAAATCCAATCAGAGCCAGCTATCCTGCAGTATTTACGACAGTGGTAATGAACAATTACGCTTCTAACCTGTAGGTGGAGCAAAGAGCAATAACTCTTTAGTGTTGCTTTAAAAAGACACCTGGTCCCACACTGCTGACTTGACAGTTGTCCAAAAGATGACCATTGACACCTTGCACAAGGAAGGCAAGGCACAAAAGCTCATTGCAAAAGAGGCTGGCTGTTCACAGAGCTCTTTGTTTAAGCACATTAAAGGTGCTCTAAGCGAATTGAAGCGTTTTAGACCATAAAACATTTTTTGTTACATACCGGAAACATCTCCTCACTATCTGCTTGCTGCCTGTCCGCTGATCAAACTGTAAAAAAACGCGATCTCTGTAGACAGTCCAGGCTTCACAAACGGCAATATCAACAAATGGCCAAACCTACAAACAGAAACCATAACAAAGTGTTCCAGCCAATAAACGACAAGAAGGATTTGGGGGTGGGGGTTGGGCGCGTTCATGAAAGCACGGAAGGGAGGGGGAGGGGAGGAGTTAGCTACGCGCTGTCTGTTTGAAAACAGTTCAAACATCAACAGGAAGTGACGTCGCACATTATTCGCTTAGAGCGCCTTTAATAGAGAGGCGAAGGGAGGGAAAAGATGTGGTAGAAAAAAGTGTACAAGCAAAAGGGATAACCACACCGTGGAGAAGATGGTGAAAGAAAACCCATTCAAAATGTGGGGGAGATTCACAAAGAGTAGACTGCAGCTGATCACTATGCACAGACATATACAAGACCGGGGTTTCAGCTGTTGCATTCCTTGTGTCAAGTTACTCTTGAACAACAGCGTCTCGCTTCTGGACTGCTGCTGAGTGGTCCAAAGTTATGTTCTCTGATGAAAGTAAATTTTTGTATTTCCTTTGGAAATCCGGGTCTCAGAGTCTGGAGGAAGAGAAGAGAGGCACACAATCCACATTGCTTGAGGTCCAGTGTAAAGTTTCCACAGTCAGTGATGGTTTGGGGTGCCATGTCATCTGCTGGTGTTGACTGTGTTTTCTGAGGTCAAAGGTCGATGCAGCCGTGTACCAGGAAGTTTAAGAGCACTTCATGCTTCCTGCAGCTGACCAACTTTATGGAGATGCAGATTTCATTTTCCAACTGGACTTGGCTCCTGCACACAGTGCCAAAGCTGTTTAAGGACCATGGTATCCCTGTTCTTAATTGGCCAGCCAACTCCCCTGACCTTAAACCCATAAAAAATCTATGGGGTATTGTGAAGAGGAAGATGCGATATGCCAGACCAAACAATGCAGAAACTCTGAAGGCCACTATCAGAGCAACCTGGGCTCTCATATTTTTTTTTTTTTTTTTTTTTTTTTATTTGTCAGGGACAATGCAGAGAGACACACATTGTAACAGGTTACAGTAACTTGAACAAATGTGTTGCACACAGGGTTTCTAACCGAAGCTAATTTGCAACCCCTGTCCCTGTCATAACACCTGAGCAGTGCCACAGACTGATTGACTCAATGCCACGCCCTATATACATGCTCATACTATTCATGATCATACTTTTCAGTTGGCCCAGATTTCTAAAAATCCTTTCTTTCTATTGGTCTTAAGTAATATTCACATTTTCTGAGATACTGAATTTAGGATTTTCCTTAGTTGTCAGTTATAATCATCAAAATTAAAAGAAATAAACATTTGAAATAAATCAGTCTCTGTGTAATGAATGAATATAATACACAAGTTTCACTTTTTGAATTGAATATGTAAAATAAATCAACTTTTTAAAGATATTCTAATTATATGATCAGCACCTGTATTTCAGTATATATATTTTTGCCATTTTTTTTTGTATATTTTGAAACATATTTTTAAATTACAATTTGAAAATATATATTTTTTGTCGTATGGGGTAGCCTACTGCAAAAATATTATTGATTTTTATAGATGAACATTGTATTATTTGTCCTATCAAAATTCACTGAAAAAGTCATACTCACCGAGTCGATAATACTCTATCTCAAAGGGCAAGGTTAGGTTTGATAGATCTGTGTAGTGTTTGTCAACATAACTCTGTGCAAGATATGCATGCCAATATGCCATAAACCGAGCAATGAAAGAAGTCACAAAAATGGCCAACATTCCAAAGTCCAGCAGATTCCAAGGCTCCAGCAGGTATTCCCGAGGACCCTGAGACCAAATCTCTTTACATTCAGCCCAGATCATTCCTTAAATCGGAAAAAAAACATATCATTAGATTGTATACCTTTCTTACAAAAGAAAAGAAAAATACCTTTATATAACACTAAAGGAAATAATTTAGTGTTAAATTTCGTTTAAAGGGATAGTTCACTTTAAAATGAAAATTCTGTCATCATTTACTCATCCTCATGTTGTTCTAAACCTGTATGAATTTCTTTTTCCTGATGAACACAAAAGAAGATATTTTGAGAAATGATGGTAAACACACAACAGATAGTGACCATTTACTTCCATAGTAGGAAAAAAATATTTTGGAAGTATTGTTATAAATTATAAAGAAAATATTTTGATAAATTATGGTAAGGACACACTTGACTGTACCCATTAGATTCCATCATTATTTTTTATTCCTACTATGGAAGTCACTATCTGCTGTGTGTTTACCGTCATTTCTCAAAATATCTTCTTTTGTGTTCGTCAGAAAAAAGAAATTCATACAGGTTTAGAACAACCTGAGGATGAGTAAATGAAGACAGAATTTTCATTTTAAAGTGAACTATCCCTTTAAATTCCAAAAGATAAAAAAATCTGTGACTCGTCTATCAATCTATTCATTAAATGTATGTTGACATGACAATATGTTAAAAGTAAAAAAAATTCTGCTGTAAAGTTGGCCATTTTGGGTTAAATCGACAGCTGAATTCCCGTTTGTTGGCTTCATCAGGGAGATTGGAAGGTTGCCCCTCAATTAAACCATGCATACACCTTAAAATCAATGTTAAAGGCAAAAATGTTATTGTAATGTAAAGTTGTACAGTATAACACAATGAGACATGATGTCTAACCTATGACCCAGGAAATTATCAACATTTCCATCCATGTGAACGATGTGGTTTTCATGCGAAACAGCTGTGAGGGGTGATCGTGGACGGTCATGTTTGGCAGGAGAGATGTTCCCTCAAAGCGGTCGGCAGCATTCATGATGAGAAGCCCAAGAAAGATGGTGAAGGAAGCTGCATGTGCCACAAACTTCAGGAAAGGTCCACGTATGATTTTCCCCAACTACAATTATGTAATAAAAAAAATAAAAAAAAATTTAACATTATTAATGAACTTTGGTTGATTGTGTTCTCATTTAGACTACACTTATTCACCAGTTCAGTGATATTACATAAGAAAATAAAATTGCCCATGCTGTTCCTGAATTTTCAATAAGTTAAAAGTGCAGGTTATCGCAGACAGACCTTGCTTGAGGGTGCAATCCAATACAGTAAAGCCAAGATGGGAAGTCCAACCACCACCCCCAGAACCACCAGTAACTTCACAGCCGTGGTCTGCTGCCTTAATCCAGATAGATTCTCATACCATATAGACAGGAGCTGCTGTTGACAGTTTGGATGAGCTACAAACTGTGTGGAAAAACATTGGAACAGGAATGCAGATATTACAGTATTGTGATATAACGTATACTACACATCCATCCATCCATTCAAGCACATTTGTGATTCAAATCTGTTTCACTAACAACTGGATGACTGGTGAACCAGCTGTGTGTGAATGTTTGATGTTTATTCACCTTTTTCAGCTCGTATTTGATGGCCAGTTTTAATCTAACTAGACTGGGTCTGCCGCCGGTATCAAAGTGGCCACCTGTCTCTGTGTCTCCATTTAAAATGGCTTCCACCTCCTCTGTGTTTCTGCATAGGTCCAGAAGCCCAACTACAAAATCTTTGCATTGCATAGACAGCTTCTTGTAATCATTCTGTAAGAGCAAACACAAATCCATACTGTATAGTTGGTCAATTAAAAGTATGATGCATATTTTTTTGAAAACCTATGCAGTTGTAACTTGGTACAGGTGAGCATCATGAATTGGTTACTCACAGTACATGAATGACTTTGGATTGTTGAGGGACAAATATAAAAATATCTCTACCTAAATAATACAAATTAGGACGTTTTTAAAGGGTACTGCCCCTATGACAGCTTAGGGCCAGTATTTGACCATTTTCTTCTGATAGTGTGCTGCCAAGGTTACAGACCACCTTTATCAATAAATGATAAAGTACAGTACAGTCACAGTTTGACATCTTTGTTAAGCAATATACAGTAATGTAGCTGCTTTGGCAGGCAAACATTTTTTTTTTTTTTTGAGAAGAGCAAACATAGTGCCATCTGTTAATGACTGAAGCTTCACCCAAACCTTAAGCTAAACAATAATGATGTAGCACGCAGAGCTAAGTCGCCCACTCCACGTCAAAGGCTACAGATCAGCTATCATACACTAACTGTCAGGCAAAACTATACACCCACATACATATGCACTGAAAACTTACTAAAAACTAAAAAGAGTCATGACTCTTAAAAGTCACGTTCTTTCTGACCCTTTTTTTCAAACTTTAGTTAGTGTGTAATGTTGTTGTTAGAGCATAAATAATACCTGCAAAATGAGTTCACTGCTAGGCGATATATTTTCTTTAACAGAATTCCTCTTTCAAAGCCTACAGCGAACCACCAGTTTGGACTACATCCGTCTACTTCCCTGTTGAATGACGTCAAAAAAAGAGTTTTTGACTAAACTCCGCCCACAGGAATACATCAGTTGCCAGCTAAGCTAACGATAGGCTAAGCTGCTGTCGAATCACAACACACTAAACAAACTTGTTACGTATTTCTGAATGAGGGAAATCATAGAACAAGGAAGACATCAAGTAGGGTGACCATACGTGCATTCTTCCCAGACGCGTCCTGGCCAGGATTTGTCCACCGCATACGTCATAGAGGATTATTATTATTATTACAGAAAAGCAACCGTTACATTTTAAGGTAAGAATGAAACTACGATTGTATGTCATATGTTTTTAACTGAATGGCGTATGCGGTCAACAAATACGACTTCCGGAAGACGCACCAAAATCCTGGCCATGACGCCACCGGGAAGAATGGCAGGTATGGTCACCCTACATCAAGACCTCCTTTTCAAAGCGCTTGGGTGCTCCAGAGCGTCTGCCGTTGCTAAGTAACCTAAACATTGTTTGACCTTATGATGAGCACCCATCGGCAGAAATCGGCGCCTATGAACATGCATCTTTGTTAAGAAACATATCTGATCCTTGTTTACATTTTTATATTTGCCAGCTACTGGCCTTGTTTCATAATGCAGCATTTTAGTTGTCTTCATGGGTCTGTGTGAACTGGGATTGTTTTGATAAAGTTGTTATCTGTACCTTATGTGAAAACTTTTCAAAAACATGACAGATACTTTTTTATGCTTTAGTATGCTCTAATAAGTTGTGTAAATGTACCCTGTGTATACTGAGATTGTCTATCATTAAATCAAATTATAGGCACTCCATCTTCATTGTTACTACCTTAAACTCTTTCTCTATGTTGGCCAGCACAGCTAGTTCATTACTAAGCTCTAGAGCCGTCAGCACTGGGTCCTCGCTGGATAAAGACAGGTAGGCGGGACTGGCAAGCCCTTTATAGGCATTGATTCTTGAACATGAATGGCTGAAAGAGTCATGCCTCTGGTGATAAAGGCAGCTGTTACATTTGCAGAAGTACTCATGTGGCCGCTCAATGCAGGCACCCTTCCGTAGAAGAACGTGCACAATCTCGTATTCTTGACAGTGAGAAGCTAGTATAAGCGGTGTGATATCACGGGAAAACCGAGTGCCGTCCTCATCATAGGCGAAGAAGTCGTCTTGCGTTTCTGCCTGGAGGGGGCCACTGGTGAGTTTGGTTGTGTCTGCAAAGGCTGGGTGACCCAAAATGGCCTCCACTATGCGAATGTACCCTTTACTTATGGCTAAAAGCAGGGCATCGCCTATCCGGGCCAGGTTGTCTTTCCTTAGCAAGAGTTCTGTCACTTCCAGGTGCTCATTGGCAACCGCAAGCTGCAATGCATTCTGGTCCATGTAGTCCACACAATTGACATTGAGTTCTGGTAGTTCTTCAAGCATTCTGCGGATGACAGGAATATTTCCATACTCGGCCGCCTCTAGGAAACGCTCCTCTGTTGAGGACAAACTATTGTAGCAAGCTTTAAACATGTAGGTCGGTCTCCGTGTAGCCATGCGCCGGCTTTTACCCAACGCATGCCTGTGAACGTCATCGTTGCTCCACCTACAGTATATCAACAAAGAAGAACAGTTGTTCAAAACATGCTTATATTAAATATGTCTATATTTAGCCAATTGCAAGTTTTTCCTCCAAAAAAAATCCCCTCCACACATTCTCGGTTTAAAAGATATCTATGTCCTCTCATAAAAAAGCAAAAACATGCTATCAAGCACTGTCAAGAGCATGCCACACCAGCAGGCGACGATATAACTCAAATCGTAAAGCCACCTTGGCCAATCAGAAGCTGAACAAAAGTGATGTGGCAAGGCAAAAATCCCGGTTTAACTGTTTACACCAGTGGTTCCCAAATTTTTTCAGCGTGTGGCCCCCCTTGTTTACGGTGCATTTCTTCGAGGCCCCCCAAAGAAAATGTGTGACAAAAAACTGTTCTAAAACTCAACATTTTAATAAAAGAACATTAAATTATACAAAAAAGTAGTGCTTTTGGTTAGTAGCCTTATTTTTTAAGTTTAATTACACAGAATTCATGATAAATTAATGTATTTCATAAAATGTCATAAAACTGGGGCACCCCGGCACCATCTCACGGCCCCCAGTTTGAAAACCACTGGTCTACACGACAACACTGCAACCGCAGTTTCTTGAAATACTCACCCTGGCAGGGGTTTCAAAAATGTTCGGTTTCAGTGCTACTGCGTTTTCGAACCGCCTAAAAAAAGTCACGATTATAAAAAATACCCGTGTCCGTGTGGACAAGGCCTTAATCTTAGGTTTTTTTGGGGGGCCAACATAATTTTAGGGGAGAAAGCCACAAACTGTCACGCCGGGAAACAGGAGTTAGGACACATTTGCAAAGTTCAGATGAATAAATAACATTTATTAACAAACAGAAAATAAAACACGAGAAACAACAACGGGCAGGTAAGCACAACAGGAACACTGACATGAAGCACAAGAACAGACGTGGAATGGCGACAATAATCCGGCAGTGAACATTACACAAACAAGGGCTTAAATAGACAGACAAAATGACATACAGGTGTGATGAGGTAAGTAATCAGTCAATGAATGTCCAGGTGACAACAATCGGAACAAATGCAAAACCTGTCACGGAATATGGTGACACAAACAAACATTTTAGGTTTTTGATGATCTTCCTTCATTTAAGTTAAATGACACTGAACTTTACAGGTTTTAGAAGGAAGATGATAAAGAAGCCTCTGCTTGAGTCACATCTGATAACATAATCTACATCCAACTGATTCACTGTCATTTAATCCCCATCTGACATGATGACACATATCAAATGGCACAAGTCACCAGCTTCTGATTTTCTAAGTAATACTAGATTACAATTTATGATCTGAATCTTGAAAGCATCAGTCCCTTTTCTAAATAAGTTAGTTTTTGTGATTTACTGTTTTCTAAATCATCCAGACTAGTGGTCTCCAACCTTTTGTAAGTAAGGGCTACCACAATGAATAAAACAATCTGGAGGCCTGCATTTTTTATATAGTCTACTCAAAACATTTTTCATTTAGTTGTTGATTTTATTTCATTCTACTTGTTGGTATTTTTTATCATTGTTTAAAATGTTAACATACATTAAAGAAGCCAAGCTAATATAAAAATATGTTATAAATAAATATTAAAATTGAGGCTATTAATAAAATGTGTCTGCAGGCACCATGCTGGAGACCACTATAGACTATTCTATGAAAAACCTTGATATCTTAAATATTGCAAGATCATTTCAAAGATTGAAATCAGTATGAAGTCAATCATTTAAATAATTTGACTATGAGACTTTACCCTGCATTTACAGACAGGATCACATTTCTTTAAGAACATTGGTGACAGTTTATCATTAAACCATACTTTATAAATAAAACATACTTACATGACGCACAAATAAAAACACACTGTAGAAACACACTAAAATAGTCACATGTCATAGATTTGTTGTCATTAATTTTGCAACAACCATCATCATTGCATGACAACGTAACCCAGACGTCTGAGGTTGTGGTCGTAAAACTCCAAACACTCTTAACGTTGTTATACAAGGCTACGAAATTAACTCACCTCTTATAAAATCGCGGTAAATGGTTGCTGTCAGTGTTGGTGTTCATCTGTTGATGGACAAAAGTTTGTTGACCAGAAGTGCTGTGATCAGTGGACATTTGTCGGCTGTTTTCTTCATTAAATCTCTTTCACTCTGACTGATGCGCCCAAGAGCGCAAAGCGCGACACTCACATGAGCGCGCATGCAAAGTTCATTCTTGGACTCTGAGAAGCGATTTCTGTTTTTGGGGTTTATTGTAAAAGTACATGTTCATTCTTGGGAAGGTTTTGGACGGTTCAACATCTCTAAAGGGTAATGACGTCATGGATACCTTTTTGTCTTTTGTATTTCATAGGCTACTGAACCCCGTGTTCTATAAGGCAATGTATGACGATAATAATTTGAATAATGCAAAAATAATTAATAAAATAAATATTTTTTTTTATAAATTACTCATCTGATATATTAGGCTACTTTCAATTATGAAATAAAAATGTTTAAAAATAAACATTTTAAAAACAAAATAGCCTGTGAACTTTAAACTGCCTAATGCTTTTAATTTTATGCTTACTTTACTTTCAGTGTATTATAAGGCAGCTACTGATAGTAATATAATTTTAGTAATAGAGTAATATAATTTTGATATTTAAAAATTTTTTCATTTCAAACAGAGCTGGCCTTTCATGGCTAGTGGCTTGATTTTCGTCACCTGGCTTTTATTGACCCGACAAAAAAGCATAAAGTAGCCTATATTTATAAAGGTCATGCACTAAATTAACCTTGAAAATCATCTTTATGATGAAAAATCTCATTTGGTCCGTATAGGCCATTTATGCAGTTTCTATGTGATATGAGAAAATGAGTTATTAAAAAAAAGAGAGAAAATGAGTTATTGGTTACCTTTAAGAACAGCGTTTCTTTAAAAAAATAAATAATTAGGACAATGGACAAATGGTGAACATTAACATGACTTAATGAATTTGAATACACGTTTAAGAAATCCAGTCAGGGGCCTGTCCACTGACAGCTCCAGCGAGAGACCGAACTGCTTGTCTGCAGACCGGAGTCTCAGCCATTTTGATTCTGCGCCTCTTCGCTATGGCGGAGATGGACGACGGCGACGAGCCGAGTTTAGTTCACACGCACAGCGGTTCGTCCGGGTCCAAGTCCGGAGCAGATAAGATGTTTTCCCTTAAGAAATGGAATGCAGTGGCGATGTGGAGCTGGGATGTTGAGTGCGACACCTGCGCTATTTGCAGGGTTCAAGTAATGGGTGAGTGTTTTTTAAGCTAACCGGCTAACTCAGATAGCATTGCTGTATTTTCATCTTACTGTGCGTGCTTGTTAACCTCTTGTCATCAGGCATACACAACAAACTATAAGGTCACTTTTCTAGAAAAGTAAGAAACGTGGTTGAATATGAAAAAAAACAGTAGATTTAAACACGACTGTTTTTCAAAATACCAAGTTGCCGACCTAGACAGCAGCACCTATAGTGACGAATGTTAAAGTTACAGCGCACCTTTGATGTCCCCAAAAGGGTCTTTGAACTCATCAACGCAAATATGATTACCAAACATCCACAATTTAATGCTTTAACACATCTTAAATATCTTATTGTATCTAAATCAAATGTTCAAACTTTTATACGATGTGTATTAAATATTGACACGAGCACGTTTATGGAGCTCAAAATGCTGAGTCAAATGCTGTTAAATGTCAAACATTTAAGTATCAGATGCAACAGAAATGCTGCATAAAATGTGCAAATGCACAGCTGATGCCCAAAAATGCTGAAGGGGGTGTTTCAATGCGCCAAATGATGGCAAAAAAAAAAAGAATTGAACCTTTTAATACGCTTTTGGATCCCAAACACGTCTATTTAATGTTTAAACGCCCTTACCACACAGAAGTTTGATATTGCTCATGCCATGGTTGCCCAAAATTATAAATGTCTAGATTAGCATTAATAAAAAATAAATTGCGTGTGCCTGTAATGCACAATAATATGATTGAACAATTTTGGGCATGTACCAAGTTAATGCTTATGAATGCATAAATGACCAATGTTGTTTAGGTAGGTGGCTGGATATGATTCATGCAGTGAGTGTTTTTGTGCGTGAATGTGTGTGTATGCAGCAGATCATAACCTCTCTGAATAAGTCGGAGAGTACAGCATAGTCTGTCCTCTGTAAATTTAAACAAGGTTTATGACTCCGATTTCACTTAGATCTCATGTAAGATAATATATTGAATGTGCTGAGGTTGTATTTTTTATTTCATGTATTTTTAGATGCGTGTTTGAGATGCCAAGCTGAAAACAAGCAAGAAGACTGTGTTGGTAAGTTAACCATAACATCATTGCAAGTTTGCTGATAACCTAACAAATAATTAAATTACAATAAGCCCCTTAAGACAAATGGTCAACACTGTCTTATCTGATGTTTCCTTTAATTCATACATTTGCACTTGGCATTTATTAAAAAAAAAGTCAAGTCACCCTTTTTTATGTAGCACTTAATAAAAACAGACTTCATTCATTTATAATGCAAACGTTATTTAAGCATAGCATGGTTACATATAATAAAAATATCTTCTTTTGTGACTATAAACGTTTACACCTGTTATGAACGGTGTACCTTATTCATATGTTGTCATTTGCTGGGTATTAAAGGCTGGATTTAAACTGTAAATCTTGATGCCCAATTCCAATTTGTTGACACTATGCGATTTTTTTTAACGACCGCTTTAATTCATCTTTTAAAAGCTACTGGTATCCAATATCAGCATTTACACTAAACACTTAACGAAACAAAAGGTAGGCATACTAACCTGGAACAGCTTAAACCACAGAGGAAGTAAAACGTAGCGATATGCAATGGACACAGACGAAAAGATTATAGAGCTTTATTTCAGTAACAAGAAATAAAACTTCAACAATACTCCACCAAAGATGAGAAGAGTCATGTGATCATGGGTGGTGTCCACCTGAGTTAACGTCATGTGCTAACATCGCATTTTCAATGATGCACGAAACGTCTTGACATGGGAATATTCGATTTGTCCGCTTACAATGAAATTGAGTCTTACTTCAAACAGCCAGTGTTAAAGGCGGGGTGCACGATCTTTGAAAGCCAATGTTGACATTTGAAATCACCTAAACAAACATGCCCCTACCCAATAGAATCTGGACCTTCTTTTGATAGACCCGCCCAACACATACGCAACCCAGGCAACAATTCCGGTAGGTAGACACGCCCCTTACTGCTGATTGGCTACAAGTGTGTTTTGGTACTCTTTTCCAAAGCGTTTCTCAAAAAATCATGCACTCCGCCTTTAATGCGACCTTAGGGGCTCAAACCATTACCCATGCCAGTGAACATTCCTCTGACAAGCATCTCTGTTTATTTCATATTTTCTGTCTTTCTGTTTGTCTTTCAGTGGTATGGGGAGAGTGCAACCACTCTTTCCACAACTGCTGTATGTCGCTCTGGGTGAAGCAGAACAACAGATGCCCGCTGTGCCAACAGGACTGGGTAGTACAGAGGATCGGCAAGTGAGGATTTCAAGCCTCGTACCCACACCTCCTCCGTCCACTTTGGCACCGCTCTGTCTATGGAGAACAGGACTGATTATCAGAGCATCTCTCTTGCCACTGAATGTGTAGTTACACCTGTGTGCATGTATGTTACTGTCAGAGTGAAATCATGGATGTAGGGAGAAATTCGGGTGACGCTGGTGTGTTATACCCCTCGGTCACTGAATACAGCATTAACTTGAGCCAGCTTGTGGAGCTCCGGGTTTGTAGCATCACGTGATGAACTGAAGAACCGTTGTACTATGAATGTGTGTTGTAAGTGTGTTAGAAATAAATAAAATACTCAGTGTATTATAGGTGTGCTTTACTTACCGAATGTACAACAGTTATTGGCAGAAATATTTTAAATATACTGCGGGGTGAATAAGGTATATTCTGTGCACAATGCATTGTGTTTACATTACAGGTTGTGCCATTCATAACCATTTCTCACCATACACATCCAAGAATGAATGTAAACACCTGAAATCTCTTTCAGACTTTTTATGCTGTGATGTCATTATCCAAAATTGCCCTCATTATGATTAACCTAAAGGAAAACATCACCATTTTTCAATATTTTACTATGTTTTACCTCAACTTAGATTAATTAATACGTACCTATCTTTATTCAATGTGTGCACTTTCAATCATTGTACAGCGCGTCGTGAATGTGTTAGCATTTAGCCTAGCCCCATTCATTCCTGTGGCTCCGAACAAAAGTTTTATTTTGTGCCACCATACTTACTCGTGTAACTACTCATGTAACAGTCTTTAAATAGGAAAAACATGGAAGTGTTTGGTGGCTCCTAAATTCATCCCTGTTTGGATCCTAAGGAATGAATGGGGCTAGGCTAAATGCTAACACATTCACGAGGCACTCTACAAAGATTAAAAGTGCATGCATTGATAAAAGATAGGTATGTATTAATTCGTCTAAGTTGAGGTAAGAACATAGTTAATTTGAAAAACGGTGGTGTTTTCCTTTAAAACTGAATTTTCACTGTTAATACATCTATTTTTAATTATAGCACTTTTTCCATATACCTTAATTTTACATTTTGTATCTTACCATCTCAGTTATCAACTAGAAGCAGCTATAATAGGACTGTCTGTGACCTCTTGGCACTGATATACCAGTACACAAGTTTGGGCTAAATGTGGTCATGAGGGCATCTTACGAAGATGTTTACACCAAATGAAAGCTTATTGTCACTTCATGGCTGTCTTGTGCTTGTATAATGAGCTTTGAAAGCTTTTTAGATTCATACTCTCCAACAAATGTATCGTCATATAAAAGCATTGCGTAAATCTGGGCTTATTGAACTCACACAATCACCTTTTGCTAGATGTGAAATTAGATGTGATCTAGTTTTATGGTATTTGTTTGTTGTCTACTACTGTATGCAAAAAATATGATTAGTGAAAGTGGGTTGATTGTCAAGTATGCTAGCCCTTTGTGATTTAAACCCATGATCCCAGTGGTAAGCACATACATACACTTTGTATATTAAAAGACACCTATTATAAGGTATGAGAAGTTTTAAAGGGCCATATTATTCCCATTTGTACAAGATGTAATATATGTCTCCGTTGTGCAGGGCTAAACCCAAACATTTTTTTTATACTGACCCAGTCCAGCCTGTCGTTCAGGTTTTCACTTAATATTTCAGTCACATATATTTAAAATAATAATTAAAAAGTCAAATATAATCGAATACATTTACGTTTTATTCATCATTTGTTAAGATGATATCCTGCAAAGTTTAGATCTAGCCTATAACCTGAAGGTCATTTCCAAGCAATCCTCCAGCCTTTGATTAGATTTTTCAGGTGTGTTTGATTAGAGTTGCAGGGCTAGAGCTAAACTGTACAGGACAGTGGCCCTCCAGGACCAGGAATGCCCACCCCTGTGTTAAGACAATTGGCAATAAAGTTCAGTGGACCAGATGAAGGGCAATCGGCAATCCTTTAGACACCACGGACACTATGTGCTGTCGGCTTTTCTCATGAGTTTCGTGTTTTGTTCATGTTAAGCCCTTTTCACACAGACATTCCGTAAAATACACGGGAAAGGCATCCTGGAATTTTCCAGAATCGTTAGATTTTTTGTTCATTCACACTGCCATGATTACCTGGCATGTGATGGTCCCGGAAAGACACGTGACTTATAGAAAGTCCTGCCCTCTCTTCTACGCAGCGTCTGAAGTTTGAATATTATATATTATTTCTCTCTCCAGAAACCACTCACGTGCATTTTTGTTTATGATAAGATTATAAAGGAGCACGTGAACTCATTTTGAACATTTTGAGGAGCTGAACGATATATCTTGTTGGGATGACGCGCGGGTATTTGCGTTTATTATAGCTCAAATGAGCACGTGACGCGATATTCTTTTATGCTGCTGAATGATCTCCGTTTCAACGCAGTAAATGACGAGCTAACTTACCTGATATCTGCTTCAGTCCAGTTTGCTGACATTTCTCTTCATGAATGTTGTAAATCCCTCATTTTAAAGAGTTGAACCAAATTCATGTTGCCATGTCACGTGTGTCCTAACTACGGCACGTGCTTCATTGTTTATGCGTCTCATTTATCATTTCCTGATAACTGCTTCAATCTAGTTTGCAACATTTCTCGTGGTGAATGTTATATGCATGTTATCTCTCCTTGTAAGGAGCTGAACCATAACTTTTGTTGTGATGACACGCACGTGTCCTCACTACAACGCCCAGTACTGCATTCTTTCGGCTTCTTGTTCACACAGAGGGTTATCCGTGTATCTGACTAGGTCCTCTTTCCGGCAACGATCCCAGAAGATTAACGGGACGAGTTTGTGTTCACACAGCTGCTTGTATGGCAGTTTTACGGGTATTTTCTGGTACCAAAGGTCTGTGTGAATGGGGTTTTAGTTGCTTGTTCCAACGACAAAGGCTCCCTACTTGTCTGCTTTACCTGAAAACTGACGGCAAACTGCATAATTTCATTTGTCGTGTTTACCCAAGTAAATGTCTGCTTTCAAAATTATATTTTCGTTTGGCCTCCTAATTAGAGGTCGCCGCTGTCTTAATGTCTCTTTGCTCTACAAGCTGACGTAACACACAACAGTGTCCACAACAACCAAAAAGGTAGGAGAAACCTCATAGCATTGCTGAAAAGTTAATGTTTGCAATGCTTAAATTTGTCTTGATGGTAACTACAAAATATATTTCATTGACTAAAAGCATCGTGCTCTCACAACAACCACGCTGTTTTCTTAAAAAAGGCTCTTTATTCACTCTTTTTTCATATGGATCCAAACCGTTAATAGTTCTGATTTTGTCCACATACCGGTCCCTGCTTCCCTGTTTGGCGTATCCCAGTAAATTCCACATCCTTTTCCGGATTTTAACATCTTTTTTCTTTCTTTTAATTCTCCCAACTGCTGCTTCTCCTCGTCTGACTTGCTGTATGTTTACATTCGCGAGGCTATAAACATGGCCGCCACATCCCAGAATGTAATGCGGCGCCCAAGCCCTATATGTCCCTTTAAAATAAGAGTGTAAATATAATTCAATATTTTTACATTTTAAACTGATTTCGATATCATTATTAATCATAAAATCTGATTTCTTAAGCATCTTCTTTATCTCTCTTTATGCTTTCTTGTCCACAGTTCCTTCTCTCCAACATGCATGCAGCAAGCATCAGCACTTATATCGTATTTCACTTTGTGGTTAACAAATCCTCTTGAATTGCATACCTTTCCATAAGCAGCATTCATGAATTAGTTTACAAACCGCTTCCTTAAGAGAACATCCCTATTGGGATTTTTCATTCTGACCGACTAATTACGTGAATGGCCCGCAGAAGATCTGACCCTGCTGTACTAACACCTCAAAAGTGATACGAAGCTTCAAATAGGCAGTTCATCTAAACCTGCACTCCAGTACACTTCACTGTCACAGAGTTTCTGGATGAATCAAGTGTCTGCAGAGGCAGGTGCGGAGGACAAAGCAAGACAAAACCTCATCAACAAATATTGCAGCTGATTCCAAGAGCTTGTCTTATCTCACAGGGGATGTGGAAGAGAAATGTAAATCTGTCTCAGAGAATGACTTTGAGGAGGTGAAAGACATCATGCTGGAGATTCCCAAAGGAAAGCCTTTCGCTGAATATAAAAGCAGGAAATTATTTGATAGATTTGTGTATTGGAAGGAATTTAAGAAGCAGGCGATCACTGAGAAATCCTTTGATGAGTTCAGGACTTTGGGGAAAAGAGGATTTGGAGAGGTGAGTGTTTGGACCTCCTTTCTTCCAATGCCAACATTTGGGGCCTAGAGGAGATATCGTAGCATCTTGATGAAAGACACTCTCCTGTAAGCGTTAGCCGTGTTGTTAACTTTTAACATTTTATCGGGTTAGATCAAATCCTACTGTCCTCAGCCAATCTGAATGCCTAAAATGAGTGCCTAAGCATTAGCTTGCCTGTGATTTTTTAGGACACCTACCTGTCAAATACAGCTACAGTAATTCCAAGTATATGGGCTTAATAGGAAGTGCATAAACTCGGGTAAAAGACCAAGTTGCTTTGCAGGTATTGTGTGTGCTTCAACATGAAGACTCACCTGTGTTTGGTCATGATGACTCTGATGAACAGAGGAAATCTGAGGTATCACATCTACAGCAGTGGAGAGCTTGGCATTAAGATAAAGCAGATCATTCACAGACAGTCCAGTGCACCTACATTCCATGGATATTGTGTACCGAGACATGAAGCCAGAGAATGTGTTGTTGGACAGTCACGGTCAGTGCAGGTTGTCGGACATAGGCCTGGCTGTGGTGCTGTCGAATGGGAAACTAATCTTTTTTGTTTAAGTTTTTGAGTGCATTCTCTATAAAATAATGTTTTATAAATCATTATACAGAAGCAACTAGAAAAGTTACGGAAAAGGAAATAGTTTTGGAATTCTGATTTATGTTTGGGTGGTGCCGCCTAGTTTTTATGACCCTGGTGTCCTCAAAACAAGATCAGGGACCTAATTTAAAAAAAATCTTATGATAATTTATCAAAAATGCGTCCGTGTGATTCATAAAATGAACGTACGCACAGAAAACGCATGTACCCCTTTCTCTAATATGTAAAATCTGTAAATTGCAAATGATCTTAAACTTGTGCGCAGCTGAGCTCAGCTAGCCTGGGTGCCAGCCGATCTTAGCCCCGCCCACCACATTTTGAAGAGGGGAAGATCGGTCTGGGGTTTTTCCGTTGAGGAGATACTATGCGAGTCCCAAAGCTGGTCGAACCAATCAAATTGTGAGAGCGGGCTTTATACGATGATGGACAGATGTTTAACAGTAACGTAATCAACCGCGTCACCAAAGAGCTCGTGTGTTAATCTGTTTACAACGAAATGGCTGCCGCTGGAGAATTCAGATGTGTGGATTCTGACATTGAGTCTGATCTAAAAGATATCGACAGAGCATTGATTTAAAAAGAGGAACAGAGAAACGCGAGCAAGGCATTTGTTTATGTTTTTGCCGTCTTTCCTACGCGATTCGGAAAAAGTTGGTCGCACTTATGGAGGACAAAGTTAAAGAAGCAACTGAAATGAGTGTCACGGCGATGCAACGCGGCGTGCACGACGAGATGGATATAATTAGCGGTCGTTGCCAGCTTCTTTTCGGAACCCCGGAATCGTGACTGCTGAATAAGTGGAGGGACTTGCTAGTCTCCGATATTTTTTTCAAGCCAACGTAACGTTAATGGGTATCGTTGTGGATGAAGTTCACCTAACATACAAATGGTAAGAGATAGTCTTACTGTATGACTTAGTAAATACTTAATGTTGTGATATAAATGAAATGTTGTAAACATAGTAGGTGTTGATGTACGTTCGCTAACTCAGACTTAGTATAATCACAATGATGTTAGTATCATTGTAGCGAAATAACTAGCAGTTCGGTCAGGCTACAAAAGACGACATTTCAACATACGTTACACACTCCGTTGCTCTGATTGGTCGTAGGTCTATCCAATTGAGTGGAGAGGCATTTTTCGGTTGAGACACGCCTCATAATTATAGCTCAATGGAGCGGTATCAGACTCAAATTCTGACTAGAATTGAGTATGACAACGTCAGGCTAGAGATCAGCCTTTAAATGATGTCTAATTAAAGGACAAGTTCGGTATTTTACACTTTTAGCGTACCGCGACGCTCATTTGCACATCTGTTTAAAAATCAGAGGTTTAATTTAATCATTTGGCTGCGCTGCTGCTTTTCAGAGCGCCCTTAATGTACGCTTCCTAATTCGTCCCACCGCGAGCAGAGACTACATTACCCATACACCCTTGTTTGTGTGTGAAACGCGCAACCATAGCTGCTCGGTTAAAATGAAAATACAATGAACACATAATATGCCCTCCTTGTTTTAGACTCTGAGTAGTAAAAGAACAAGGTCAGAATCCGAGGACTCGCTGACATCCCACGCCAGAATTATAGCTGCAGGTCAGACGCAAGCCTTGTAGGTACGTGATAATCTCTGTCATATACTGTCAGTTTGGTTCCCCTCGAAGCAACTTCGGATTTCCTCAGGCGATGTGCAGAAAACATTCTTGAAATTGTAATATACATTTAGTTTAATTGCTAAACTACAAGTAAACGAAATTTCAATGAATTTGAACGACGTGCACAGTAGTTTTACCACCAGCAAAATGGAAAACAATGGGACAAAATAAATGACTTTAGAGTTTCAAATGGCCAGTATTTTGTTATTCTTACCCCATAGACATGGTCTTGGTGTCATTTTAAAGCTTTCTATCTGAACAACTAGTTTTAGCATTTAACCATGCTGAAAATTGTACTCACATATCTACCTTTTGCACATTTTATTTATGTTCAAAAGCTCTTTCTACAGTAGCTCTTTCTAATGGTATTTTTTCGAAATCCTTTTGCACATTTTATTTATTTTCAGTAGCTATTTCTAGCTCAAGTAAATCCACAAATTTATAAAATGATTTATTATTTTTTACAAGGTCGTCTGTTGACTGCTGAATATAAAACCCCTTCAATATAGGAGTCGAGTCAGCAAAAAAAAAAAAACAGAGTACCGGCACCAGAGTAAAGCACTGCTTAAAGCCCTGTTTTCAGATTGTTTATGATGAAATAGAACTGTTTTGACTGAAATTTCGACATATGATGCTAGCCCGAGCAAAAATTGCTGCAAAAGACGCATTCCAAAAGGTTTTATCGTAGTTTTGTCCAACTCCATTGACTTGTATTAGATGTGCTGTGAGGTACGGTATTACTCTGCGCCGGGAACTTTGTTTGTATTCTTGCAATTGACAAAGGCGGATTATCGCATTCGCCACCCACTGGGCTGGAGTGTCTATTATTCAAGCTCTCAACGGAAGAATATATGGGTGTGAGGCGTTTGGAAAAATAGGTCCACAAGTAACAAGAATGCTAAAACACCAAGCATCTTTGCAGTGATTTTTGTGTGAACATATCAGTGAACACCCCTGACCACTCTGTGAGTTTCACGTCTTTGTAAACGAAAGTTTGATGCATTTTAGGAAGGATTGTTCCAGTGCACCATTAAACCCATTGTAGAGGTGGGAGGTGAAAAACAAACACCCGAAAATTCTCGGGCCAGCATCATATGTCGAAATTTCAGTCAAAACCGTTCTATTTCACCATAAACAATCTGAAAACAGGGCTTTAAGTGTAAAATACCGAACTTGTCCTTTAATTTAAAAGACATAAAAAAGAGTTCTTGTCAATGTCTAGCAGTCGGACAAGCAAAAGTGCGTACACCTGCTCAGACCTTGACGTGGCGCTAAGCTCTTTTCCACATCAAAGACAGTTTTTATAAATATGGACTTTGCCGTGGATTTTTGCGTAAGCATGCTTTACGATCAAATCTGTGCATACGCACGCTTTATAAATGAGGCCCCAGGTGAACTATCCATGCAACTCAATATGGTACTGAAATATAAAAATAAATAAATGTTGGATATCATTTGCTTCACTGTAAAAAGTTGGATGAACTTAAAAAAATACTTTAATTGGTAACGCTTAAAAAAAGACAACAAGGAAAAAAGTTTTTTTTTGTTTATCCAACTGTTCAACACTGATGTTAAAGGAACAGTGTGTAGGAAAAAACTGATATTGCAATCACAAAACTTGTGGCCAAAACTGGTACTGCAATCACACTGGTGGCCAATACATAACATGACAACATAAACATCAGTTGAGGGCTGCAACTCCACTTTATAAATGACCATATTTTGGCCAGACCACTGTCAGTGATATAAGTATTTGAAATGAAAATTATTTCTTAATGTCTAGTGACATATCACTGTCATTTTATGATTAATTGACATACATTTCTTACACACAGTTTCCTAAAGTTATTAATATTTTACCAACACAATAAAATTGCTAAATATTGCATTTCCACAAAGTATAAATTGATCATTTTCAGTAGAAGGTGCCATTATTATAAAAATTGTATTATTACCATTTTTAGTTATTTTGAATTTTTTTAACAACTTAGGCAACTTGGGCATCGTAGATTTACTTTATGAGCACAATAGTATTCTCGTTGCTTCATGATATAAAGATTGAACTATTGTAGTCACATAGACTTTTTTAACAATTTTAACAGGGTGTGTTATTTATGGGGGCTTAGGAAGCTCATTTGTGTTACAAAGATGAACAATGCTCTTAAATGTGTGAAACGACACAAGGGAGAGTAATTAATGACAAAATTTTCATTTTGAGGTGAACAAACCATTTAAAAATGATGGAAAGTGCTTATTCTAGACCACTGACTGTTTTAGGTTGACAGTTCTTCCAAAGCTATTTTTCTCATAACCTCTCCGTCTCTCCCATACCCTCTTGCCTCTCTTGTTGTCTTTTCCATTGCAAGCTGGCAGCTGCCAATTCTAAAGCAGGAGCTTTATTGTACTGTATGTCTGTGAACTGGTGACCTGTAGCATCTATGAGATGGTTTAGACCGTCTGCCTTTTAAAGACCATAAGAAAAGGTCCAGAAAGAAGAGTTGATGAGAAGATGAGTGCACATTTGAACACAAGGGTTTCATCGCTTCCACAAATAAGTTGGAAAAACAACGCAGAAGAACGTCTCAGCTGCAATTAAGAAGCAGGGATTCTGTGTTTCGTGGCAAGAGTTTCCACAGCAGGTCATTATAAAGACACAAGCAGTCCAGCTCTGCCATCTGCCTTCCAAACATTGAAGCAAAAGCGTTCCTGTGTCAGCGCTCCTGTGCCAGTGTGGCAGCAAATCTAAGAAACAGGCTTTCTCAGTAAGAGCGTTGGCTGTGGGCTTGAAGTCTAAACAGTGGGTTTAGATGGAGACAGACGTGAATGTTAAAACATATTAGCATCGGGTCTTTTCATGCTGTGGGTGAAAACACCAAAAGAAATCCAATATGTATTTCATTCCACAGGCACATGGTTAAATGACATATCATCATAATATTATTCCAAAAGTCACTTGGTGAAATGATTTTAGCCGATTATAACATCTATTTTAGAGCTGGTAAAGATACAGTTTATCCAAATTAATAAAAACTTTATTAATTGCTCACCCTTGTGTTGTTCCAAATCCATTAACCCTGGAGAACCCACAATTTGGCCAATGTTAATTGCTGCTATCCAAAATCTTCTTGGGTTCTTAAAGCTGGAAAGCACACAATGGGGTACAGTTCATACATGCACAGATAGAAAGATTCTCTTTTATTATATATTAACAGTTTTAAATGTCTAAAGTATAATTTTAAGAATTGTATTTGTCCAGTAAAAAACCTTTTGTGTTTTTTCAGAAGTAAATGTATAAAACACTTTCAAAATATCTCAAGAACCGAAAAGTTATAATGTAAAATAAAAGTATATGCAAGGTTCTTTACTATTTTTCAGGACGCTAATCAAATTCATTTAAATATTTTTTTTTATATTTTGACACACACAATGGATCTTTTAAAGTAAAAGGGGACATACAAATACTACAATAAATTATTTTACATTCACTCAAATTGTTATTGTAATTTGTATTCAGTTAGAAATATAAACTTTATTTGTGGTCTTTGACTTTTAGTCCATATTTGCTCCAAAATCAATAAGTTTATATAATTTTTGCACATATTTAAAGAGCTTAGTGTTTAAAAGAACCAACTCATGTTCTAACATTATTATTACTTTTTTATTATTAATATTTTACAGATTTTAGAATAATACGAGATGAGATTTACGTAAGGGATAATGACATGCAGCCGGTTGTTATCGCAGAAATAAACCCATGATTAGCCTTTGGTCTTGTATCACCCTGAAAGGGTTTATTTTGTGATAATATCGGCTGCCTGTACATTATCCAGCTTAATACACGGCTATTTACCTCATAAGTAAGGTAAGGAACATTAAATATTTATTTGAAATATTTCACTTGCTCATTTTTAAACGAATGCAGACCTTCCACAAGGAAAACCCATTTATTTGGTTTTACAATAAGACAAGAAGTTCATTTCATGAACACACTACAGTATTTGGTTTAATCATTTGTTAATTTAATGTCATTTTTAATACAAAGACATATTTTTATTATATGTCAGTGTAATATTAAACTGTACCGGTCAAAATGATTTGAAACATCCTATTGAGTGGTTGTTACATGGGAATAACAAACCGGCAAATGTTGTGACTAGCCAATCAGAATCAAGCATTCCAACGAGCCGTGTAATAAACAGTGTTAGTCTCTTATTAACCGCTTTACTGTCACCCACCCCTTTTGACTGTGGGGGTGAAAAATTGATTTGAACATTCAAATGAATCTAACTCTGGCATTTTTCATTTTTTTACTAAAGTGTCTGGAAGTGAAAATATTAAACAAAAAAATTTGTTATAGCAGTTAAATTTATTTTAGTAATAAAAAATAATGCATTAATATGTATTTATATTTAAATTATATTTATACATTTATTATTTATTTTTATAAAATTATAAAAATGTAAATATTTCACAAAATAAATGATGTTAACATAAAGCCATAAGTCTCAAGTAGTTATGATCCAAATTTCAAGTAAAAAATCACAAAAATTGTAACAGTTTTAGTGGTTTTACCAACAAAGGCCACTAGGTGTCAACGGTTTCCTGCACACTCTTGTCACAAATTATTAAATGACTGTCACTGCATTATAATTACTGCTAAAAGATTTTGAAATGTACTGCATTCTTACAGCTTTACAATGATATATAGTTTGTCAACAACTTATATTAGAAATATAGTGTTATAAATATATACAATTAATATACATTCCTATGGGGGGCGGGGTCATGAAACATAAAAACTGTCACTACATCATTTCATACATCAAATCATCAGATGACCTTGAAATATGAAAACTACATTCTGAGAGCTTTCCAAGGATATAGTTTGTCAAGATTGTTTAGGTTTACAACAGGGTATTAGTGATCCAAATATGTAATAACAAATTGGGCCCACCTGTGTCCCATGACATTTTAGAAAGTGACTCTCACTACATCACAATTTTCTGAAATTAGTGATGAAATATGAAAACTAAACTCTTAGAGCTTTCCAAAGATATATAGTTTGTCTAATTGTTTAGGTTAAGGATAGGCTGTTAGTATTATAAAAACAATGTGGGCTCGCTTAAAGGCCCTGACCTTTTAGAAAATGACTCGCACTATGTCAGTCTTTTGCCAAAATGATGATGATAAATGTATACTACACTCTTAGAGCTTTCCAACAATATATAGTTTGTCATGATTCGATAAGAATTCACATGCAAAACACTGAAGTAATTGTAGGCGTCCCGCTAGCAGAACAGTGATATTTAGCAGGAGGATTATTATGTTTTAAGGCACATTCTTATCATAAATGAATCGCTTGCTCTCCTAACATAATTTATTTTATAAAAATCTGAAGATATCTGTATTCTAGAGGCTTAGGTCTTTCCAACAATATATAGTTTGTCATGATTCGATAAAAACGTACATCCAAAATATTGAAGTAAACTTCTTGAGAGGAACGGGTGACAGTTTAAATCCAATGCATTCAGTTCAAAAACCTTTACGAAGTTTAGCTTTCTAATGAAAGAAATTAATATGGGGGTAAAATAATATTTTTGTTGTCTACAAAACTAATTTGAAACATTTAAGCATGCAGCTTCAGATCATGAGAAACATTGCACTCAAGTGACCCTAAACTTTTGAACATTGTGGCCAACAAAATACTTTTTATATAAAGAAATAAATGATGAGGTTAATGCCTCTGTTTATTGCGGTGTTCTCTGGTAATGAATCAGCCAGAGCTCACTGGAGTTTCATACCACTGTTTACCAGTGCAAACATGCTTGCCAAACAGGTGTTGTGTAGAGACTTTACTGACTGCTATTATATGACTAACCAACAGAGGTCACTGTTCACAATGAGATACTTATTTAGACCACAATGATGAGTAACACCACTGATAAACCTGTACAAGCATAAGACCACTTATCTTTTTATATTTTTATGCATTAAATGTTTTCTTATGTAGATCACGAATCCAGTCATGGGGTGTGTTTATTAATGTCATGATGAAGGACGGGGCAGACACAGCATGGGAAAGAGAAGCCTGTGGTTTTGGACAGGGTACAGATATCTGCCCTTCTCCTCCACGTTCCTGGATGACACTTCAGCTGTGAGATAAACAGGCTTTCCTGAGGCGGGTGGAAAACTGTGGGTGCGTCCCGACCCCGGCGCGATGTGGTCTGGCTGAACTTTCAGGACCGTTGCCCTTCACCCTATACCACACGCCCCTGTGCTTTGTCCTCTGCCACTGGGCATCAACTGAAATAGCCTGTGGTTTCATTAAGAAAATAAGCCTGTGTGTTTGTATTATGTGTCAAAGGCTGATGATTTTACACATTCATATTTTATGCTTCGCACTTCATCACCACACAGACTGCTCTGAAGTTTATTGACTCTGATCATCTTTTGAGTATTTGAAAAGAAAAAAGGATCACAGGTTACAATCTCCTACATTACTGCTTTTTGTAAGTCATAATAAAATTATATTATAACAATGCAGCATCTTTATAAATAAATACACTCTTGGAAGTATACAGTATATCCGGGTCCAACTGCTCATTGATTTCATAGAGAAATGAAAAAAATCACGGCTATAATACACTCGTATCATAATGAAAAACGACCCAAAACACCCGATCCTAATTTTTATCTCCATAACAAAATCCAAGATGACCAGACATGGATTTATGGATGTGTATTTTTTATGAATTATTAATGTATTTCTGTCTTTGATTCTGGGAGCTTGAGGGGCCAATCACACCAAACGCGTTTATGGCATATTCTATTAGCAGTGAGCGTATGCGCTCTGCTTATTCCCGCCGAACGCCTTGCGTGTGCGGCGGTCAGCGCTGTAGAAAACCGCTAGCTGCTGGCTTATTTGAAAAACGCAGAGCTTCCATTGGAAACAATTAAAAACATGCGCTGGCCGCGGGCGTAAAAGCTTTGGTGTGCACACCCCCTTAGACACTCACTCGCGAACTTCCCTAAACACTTCCCCTCGGGGGAATCCCTGTCACCATTTTGAAGTGCGTTCCACTTCGTCAAGTGAACGAGGGAAGTTTATATGGACAGACCCTCGCTCCATCAATTTTGACACTTCAGGCAGCTTCATATACCACTATGCAACACGATTGTGACGTCACTTCAGCAGCTCACGCTTTGCTCAGTTCAAATGATGGAGGGGGCGATCTCCACTTTCCATTCAATCAAGGGCTTAGGGAGATCCATTTAAAAACACTTCGAGTCTTCCAGCAGTAGTCCATCCAGACGTACATCCGAGTGAACGAGACTGAGGGAAGTTAGCGAGGGAAGGTCGCAAAAAAAGGAACTGGTACGCATAGCCGGACTGACTCCACTCGCTCACTCTCTGCTGCGTGTTTGTGCTCCTCTCACCCTCAAACAAGGTCAGAGAAAGCGCCCTCTTTTTAAAGTTTCTGCTAATATGACAGTTAACAGCAAAAGAGGGCTCACGCTTCAGTATTTGATTGACAAGACAGCTGACTCGGTGGTTGCCTAGCAATAAAAAGTCGCGCCTTGCGTTTCCAAGCGTTTAATATGTGTTTGGTGTGATTGGCCCCTGAGACTGAATAAAATGTTCCACTTAAATGTGTGATATGTATAAATAGTGCTCATAGTCGGCTGTTTAAATAATATACTCTATCGAAATGAGTGGAGGTTTGGACCCCTAAACCGTATTCCTTACGTCATCACTTAACAAGCAGATAACATTTTGATAAAATTTTAATGTGTGTTACGAGACCAGCATCATCCCTACAGTATAATGTGAAACTATTCAGTAAGTTTGACATTAAATGACATTGTGACCGTACCCTTGAGTTTGATACCATTCTGCAGCTACTAAGCTCATGAAGCAATTTAGGGTTCGAACTTGTCCTTATTAAACTGGCAGAAACACAAGAATGCTTTATATGAATGCAGACACTCTCTCCAGAGATCACTGACATATCTTACATCTCCAGGACTTTAGTGTGGTGTCAGCACCTCTCGCAAATGATCTTGTCTGGTCTAATGCTTGTTGAAAGCAACCGATCTAGCTTTTTTGAATACAAAGGCCATACTTGTGAAACCGGACGTGCGTGGAGATTTTGCTTGTGTTGGACTAATTCGCTGTTTAGTGGTGTGTTGTTTGCCAAACCGCCGTCTGAAGGCCCCCTATTTCGGTATCTTCTTTTACAATGAAATGATGAGGTTCAGATTTCACCTCTGTGGAGCTCTCTAATCTCTTTTAACAAGCTGACATATGGCCGCTAACACAGTACTCTCATGAAACTCTCCACCAGAGCCTCCTGCCTCACACTTTGACAGACTGTGTCCGGCACTATAGCATTACATGTGGTGTTATAGATGGGTTAATGTACATTTATGTGCATGCACACAGGTTTAGATACTTTTATTATGTTTGCAAATGATTTAATGGTAATGTGAGGCACTACAATGAATTTGGCATAATGCATTACAGTTTACTTTGATGCGTTTACTATGAAAATACGTTTTCCACACATGCATCATACAGAACCAGTGAAAATGTCTAGATACCAACTTTATATTTCTTGGTGGTGCTTACGGCATATTGTACCGAGCCCCTAAGGTGACTTTGGAGTAAAAAAATCTAAAGTTTAGTTTCATGTGCTCATGTGAAACTTTCATGTGCTCACGCAAAACCTTCATGTGCAAAAACTTTTTTACCGTTTAGTTTTGCGTGCTGACTTGAAACTTTCGCGTACGCACGCGAAACTAAACTCAATAGTTTTTACATGCGCACACGATAGTTTCACGTGCACACGCGAAACTAAACTCAATAGTTTTTACGTGCGCACATGATAGTTTCACGTAAGCACGCAATAGTTTCACGTGCGCACATAAAACTAAACTCAATAGTTTTTAAGTACGCACGTGAAAGTTTCACGTAAGCATGCAATAGTTTCACGTGCACATGCGAAACTAAACTCAATAGTTTTTACGTGCGCACACGATAGTTTCACATGCGCACGTGAAACTAAACTCAATAGTTTTTAGGTGCACACACGATAGTTTTTACGTGCGCACGTGAAAGTTTCACGTAAGCATGCAATAGTTTCACGTGCACACGCAAAACTAAACTCAATAGTTTTTACATGCACACACGATATTTTCACATGCGCACGTGAAACTAAACTCAATAGTTTTTAGGTGCACACACGATAGTTTCACGTTCACACGCGAAACTAAACTCAATAGTTTTTACGTGCACACACGATAGTTTCACGTGCACACGCTAAACTAAACTCAATAGTTTTTACGTGCACACACGATAGTTTCACATGTGCACGCAAAACTAAACTCAATAGTTTTAACGTGCACACACGATAGTTTCACGTGCACACATGAAACTAAACTCAATAGTTTTTACATGCGCACACGATAGTTTCACGTAAGCACGCAATAGTTTCACGTGCGCACATAAAACTAAACTCAATAGTTTTTACGTGCGCACGTGAAAGTTTCACGTAAGCATGCAATAGTTTCACATGCGCACACGAAACTAAACTCAACAGTTTTTATGTGCGCAAACGATAGTTTCACTTGCACACGCAAAACTAAACTCAATAGTTTTTACGTACGCACACGAAATTTTCACGTGCGCACCTGATAGTTTCACGTGCGCATGCGATATTTTTACGTAAAAAACTAAACTTTATTACATTTTTGCACCATGACCCCTTAGGGGCTCTGTACTATTGCATAGGTCATAATGCATAAAATGCCTCTGATGATAGAATTGATACAATGATACAAAGAATTTTTTTTACTTTGCATTAATGGAGGAATCTAACGACTGAGCTTTCTTCATCCGCACCAAAAAGCTTCAGTACTACAGTAACCACCCATAAACATTTAAGCAACCACCCTAGCAATGGCATATAGTGGCATGAAGTTTTGCATGGACAAGCACTAATAACATATTCAACGTTCAGAAAAAAATTATGCAATAATTTTAAAGGTTAAAGAAACATCTAACTTATATTTTAGCTTCTTTGAAGTTTTCACTGTTTGCAAAGATTACAGCTCTACACACTCATTAAATGTCATGAGGTGCATCATGGGATACTTTATAGTGGACATCTGTTTTGCGGTGGATCCATAAAACGAGTACATTTGTAAAAAAATATTTTATTTTTGTTCACTAATTGAATCATTCAGATATTACAGAGTAATTTCAAGCATGTAAGCATGATCCTCCATGGCAGCACACATTAAAGAATGTATTTATAGTTTGAAACATACGCTACAACAAGAGGAGATCATATGCACACCGAAAGTATTTTAATGTAGGCATGCACTGAAAGATTAGTTTCTGATTAGGGTTAATGGGGCCAGAGACTCGTGTCCTCTAAAGTGTGCGTGTGTGAAGGACAAGAGTGCTGAGAGTCACACTAATGTGTCCAAAGATGTGAAGACGGAAATCCAAGATGCCGCATTTAGGCTACATAACCAGCGGGACATCTGTGGCTGTCGATGTGACAGCTGTGAAGATCTCAAGACGTCTTTCCCATGCCTGGTGTGTGAAATTGTGATACTCTTACAGAGACCGTCTCTCTTGAAAGTTGTTGATCGAGTAACTAGAAGAACGTTGGTGTTGCTCGTACACCCCCTGTTCTTCCACATACACACACACGCACTGAAGCACACATTCACACCTACTTGTATATAGACACTAAATGTTTACTCTCTCTCAGCATGCACTCTAAAATGTGCAAAAATCATAAACACGTGCACGCTTTTAGCCGCTTGAACGTTGAGATCAAAGTGACAGTGAGAGCAATTTAGGAGTCTTGTTGGAGACATGATCTGGCTTCACTTCAAAGAGTTGAATAGTGCTAAAGCTGCACCTCACCGATCTTCAGATGATAGCAGGAGAGTCTCTTATATGGTTTGGTACGTGATCATGCCAAGGGCAGAGAGAGAGGAGCATGTTGTTCAGATGGGTTTATATACCCGACTTGTGTGCGCTTGCATATGGGTTAATGATAAATAATTTATGTCACATATTATTAAATACATTTTATATTTTCTAAAACATTTCAATACTTCCTTTAAATATGTATTTTAAAGCTGCAATCTGTAACTTTTTAACGTAATAATGAACGAAAATCAATTTGTTCAGCCAGGTCCAATTTCATTAAAAAAATTGAAAGAAGGGGTCCTGGTTACTATATCACATGCCTGTATTGCTGGTAAAGAGTTTGTAGTTTGTTGCTTAGAATTTAAACTTGTCATGATGGTGGTGCATTGTAATGGCGATCCAATCTAAAATTCTTTATTCACCATTTCCACATTGTTGATGCACAAAGGATTTGACGCGTGAATCGTTGCTTAACTGTTTACTTTTCTTGTAGTCAGAACACGAAATATGAAAAACAAACTTATTCAAAAAACAAATACTTATTCCAGTTTCAAATTATTCTATTCCACTTTTTCACGGTCAAAAGACTGTCCAGCACCAACTTATCTTCTTCGTAATTCTACTTCCTATTAGCTCCGCCTTCGCAACACTTAAAAGTCACGTTATATAAAATAAAACACAGAAATATACATTTATACAAAATATAACTACACCTAATATAAAACAAATCCTTAACATATAGTTATGGCTCTAACACTCCGGCCCCTAATTGTCTATGCCGGTAGCATAACAATTATTCCTTTTTTATAGAGTCATAACCCTGATTCCTTTTCTTTGAAATAGATCTTAAAGAACTTATAATGTCCATATAACCTATATACACAGTCTTTATGCTAACTTTAACCTTCTGCTTCCTGCAGTAAGCAGAGTTTTGTGATTGGTCTGTCCAATTGACAAGTTTTTGTTTGAACACAAGCACGCCGAACAACACCAGAAGCATCTGGTATGGTATTGAGGATTCTTCCCATAATCCAGGAGTTTCTTGGAGCAGAATTATCCACAATGAGAACGATGTCTCCTGGCATCAAGTTTCTATTCAACTTCTGCCACTTCTGTCGCTCCTGTAACAATGGCAGATACTCCTTAGTCCATCTAGACCAAAAAAGGTCTGCCATATATTGAATTTGCCTCCATCTTCTGCGTGAATAACAATCCTGTCTGATAAATACTCCTGGCGGCAAGACTGGTTGTTTTTTCATAAGCAGGAGATGATTTGGGGTCAAGGGCTCCAAGTCATTTGGGTCATCCGATGCTTTCGTAATTGGACGATCATTTATGATGGCTTCGACTTCACACAAAATTGTGTACAGTCCCTCATCATCCAACACCTGTTGATTCAATATGGAATTCAGAATCTTTCGTACTGAACGAATCTGTCTCTCCCACACTCCTCCTTGATGTGATGCGGTTGGAGTATTAAAAATCCACTTTATTCCTTTTTGTACAAGTACTTCCTCTATTTTTGACTGATCCAGTTCTTGAATAGCTTCTTTAAGCTCTCTTTCAGCACCAATAAAGTTTGTGCCATTGTCAGATCGAATTGTACACACCTGTCCTCTCCTGCAGATGAAGCGTCGAATGGCATTTATGCAGGATGAAGTATCCAGACTGTTTGCCACTTCTATATGAACTGCTCTTACCGTAAGACACGTAAACAACACTCCATACCTTTTGATCATGCTGCGTCCACGTTTTATGAAGAAAGGACCAAAATAATCTACACCTGTATGTGTAAAGGGAGGATTATCTGGCAACAGACGATCTCTTGGTAAATCAGCCATTTTTTGTTCGTTGACTTTGGCATTTACTCTTCTACATACTGTGCATTTAGAAATCAGCTTTCGTATGGCTGTGTTTGCAGATGAGACCCAAAACTTACATCGAAGCTTTGCAAGCATTTGATTTCTCCCACTGTGTCCTGTGTTTTTATGTATATCCTTCAGAATCAAAGAAGTTATATGTTGCTTTCTATCAAGAATCGCTGGATGCTTAGCAGATTCTGGCATTGCAGACTTATTCAAACGACCACCTACTCTGAGGATACCATCTTGCACCACAGGGTCCAGTTTGTACAGAGGACTACTTCTTTTGACACCTTTGCTGTTCTGCAAACACTTGAAATCATCAGGAAATGTTTGTTTTTGACTGTAACGAATAAGACTGAGTTCTGCCTTTTCCAGATCTTCAACTGAAATAGATTCTTTGGTCAATGTCCGTTTCAGCTCGAGCATTTGAGTTTGCAAACGATCTTGTTGTTTGCTCGGATCATTTTCAGTTTGCCTTATGGTAGCTTGCATTTCGTGCCTCTTTTTTGATAGCCGCCAAAGGATTTCCTTGAGCCTTAACATCCATGCGATTGCTCTCTTCAATCTGTACCAGTCTGAATAATACTCAATCAGTTTATCCAGAGGGTTTGCTTTTCCTGTAGCACTGATGCAGTTAACTACAACTGGCTTTTTCAATTCAACCTCTATTGCACATGATTTGTCTGGTCGCGATGGCCATTCACTCTCAGGTTTACAAATGAACTCTGGTCCTTGTATCCAATCTTTCTTTTTCATAAAGTGTTCCACTTTTATGCCTCTGGATGCCATGTCTGCTGGGTTCAGTGAAGAGCTAACATATCTCCACTGTGAGGGCTCAGAAGCTTCTCTGATGAACGAAACCCGATTGGCAACAAATGTTTTAAACCTTGAGGATTCATTCTCAATACATTGTAGTACTGTAAGGCTATCTGTCCAAAACACAGAGCATTTAAGACTTAACTGCAGCTCTTGTTTTAGCATTCGGTCCATTTTTGCTGCAACGACTGCTGCAGTCAACTCCATTCTGGGTATTGTAATTTGTTTCAGAGGCGCAACTCTGGATTTTGCCATTACTAATGTACAGTGCTTTTGTTCCTGTTCATTGGTGAGTACTAAATAAGAAACGGTTCCGTATCCATTTTCACTCGCATCTGCGAAATGATGTAACTGAGCAGACTTACTGTGTCCGAAATTGTCTGGCCTGAAGCATCTGCTTACTTTGAAGTCTGACAGCTGTTGTATGTCGTTTTGCCACGAAACCCATTTCAGTGCCTGCTTCTCCGGCATGTTCTGATCCCATCCTATCCTGTCCTGGCACAGTTGTCTCAGAATGAGCTTTGCAGGAAGAATACAAGGTGCTACTAGACCAAGGGGATCGTATATAGAGTTCACAACTGAAAGCATTCCTCTTCTTGTTGCAGGTCTGTCTTGTACATTTATAAAGAATTTGAATGTATCAGATTCTGTGCACCAACGTACTCCTAAAGCTCTTTCAACTGGTAGATTGTTCTTGTTGAAATCCAAGTCCCGAATCTCTTTTGCTCTCTCTGCTTCTGGAAATGACAACAGGACTGCTCTACTATTGCTTACCCACTTATTCAGATGAAATCCGCCTTTAGAGCATAGAGATTTCAAACTTTGTGATAGTTTGATTGCTGCATCCTCAGAGGTGACAGATTTTAAGCAGTCGTCCATGTAGAAGTTTTCTAGAATGGTGTTGGCAGCTTCAGCTGTTTCCTCTGTTTTTCCGTCAATTGCGGTCTTTCGCAGTGCAAAGCATGCACAACTGGGAGATGAGGTGGCTCCAAACAGGTGCACCTTCATTCTGTATTCCTCTACAGGCTTAGTAAGATCCCCATCAGGCCACCACAAAAATCGCAAAAGATCAGAATCATTGTCTGGAACTCTTACTTGGTAGAACATTGACTCTATGTCTGCCATAATAGCAATGGGTTCTTGCCTGAAACGATTCAGAACACCAATGAGAGTGTTAGTCAGGTCTGGTCCCTGCAACAGCTGGTTATTCAGAGAGACGTTTTGGTAGGTTGCAGTGCAGTCGAAAACAACTCTTATTTTGTTCTTTTTTGGGTGATATATCCCATGATGTGGAATATACCACACTCTGTCTGCACGTTGCAGTTGTTCTGAAGGGACTTTTTTAGCATAGTCCTTTTCAATTATGTCTGCCATGAACGACTTATAGTCTTTGTGGAAGTCTGGATTCTTGCTGAGCTTTCTTTTTAGACCAATAGCTCTTTGTTCTGCAATGCATTTGTTATTGGGCATATTGACAGGATGACTCTTAAAGGGTAATGCAATATAGTAATGTCCATCCTTAAGTTGTACTGACTGTTCAACAGACTGCAAAAATCTCAGGTCGTTGTGTGACATTTCAGTTTTGTCGCTGTAGTTGCGTTCTGGGAAGTCAGCATTGAATTGTTCTACCAACAGCGTTTCGATGTCTGCTACTGAAATCCTGTTCACACTGAAATTTAGAGTTCTGTTCTGTTCGTAATCTGCATTCACGTCGGTTCGCAAAGGTCCATTAACTATCCATCCAAGTGCTGTCTTGATAGCGTAAGGTCCGCTTCCTACACTATTTATTATTTGCCATGGTTCTGTAGCTCTATGTGCATTAGCACCAATCAACAGGCCTACCTCCGCTTTGAGATGAGGAAGCCTTACTTGTTTTAAATATGGCCATTTTTCCAAGTCCTGTTGTTGAGGGATATTTTCCTGTTTTACTGGAATCTCTTTCTGAGTAAATACTTTAGGCAGTTCTATATAGTTTTCACTTTCCAAACCGCTTATTTCCAGGTCTGACAGAATGTGACTATGTACAGGTTTTTCTTGTCCCATTGTACGAAGAAGAATCTCCGTCTTTCTGCCTTTCAAATTCAGATCTCTCATTAAAGACTCGGTACAAAATGTTGCCGAACTTCCTTGATCAATGAAGGCATATGTCTTTACCGTTTGGTCACTTTTCTTTGATTTTATCTTCACTGGAACTATAGCAAGAATGCATTCGCCGTTTCCGGCCCCAGTGTATCCACAAGTCTCATGTTCTGTGGAAGTGGTTCTTGTGCTAGTTTTGTTCTCCTCAGAATTGCCAGATGGGAAACTGTTTTCATTTGTAATGTGCAAAATGCTTGGGTGCATCTTGGAACATTCTTGACAAGTAAGCCTTTTCTTGCAATCTTTGCTTAAGTGTCCTTGTGTGAGACATCCAAAACACAGTCCTTTCATTTTCAAAAACTCAATTTTGTCCTTGTGTACTTGTTCTTTAAACTTGAAGCAAGAATTTAAGGCATGATTCCTCTGACAGAAAATACATGTGGCCTGATCTGCTTTGTCAACTTGAGGTTTTCTTACTCTATTTGTCTCCTTATCTCTTTTTGTTTCAATACAAGCACTTGTAACAAAACTACTTCCCTTGGTTGCAACATGTTTTTGTTTAAAGTCAGAAGCTTTGCTTTTCTTGCTCATGTCAGCACTTGCTAGCTCATGGAGATCTCCAAACAATGGGTCATTTTTCACTTTGGCTTGACGGTCGATATATTGCACTAAGTCTCCAAATCTTGCTCTTCTACCTGTCTTTTCATGGATATCATATGCCACGTTTCTCCAATTTTCTTTCATTTTGTAGGGAAGTTTGGATATAATAACCCTCATGTTGGTAGGGTTGTCCATCTCAGCCATATAATCTACATCCTGCATTGTGTTGTGACATCCAATTAAGAAAAGAGCATATGCACTTAGCATCTTCCCATCTTCATATTTGATTTGAGGCCATTTCAGTGCTTTCTCAATGTATGCTGAGGCTATTTTGAGTTCATCACCGTAATGATGTTGCAACAATCTTCTTGCTTCCTTGTATCCATTTTCTACACTCATATGTCCGCAACTCCTTACCAAGTCTTGGGGCTCACCACAAGTATATTGTTCCAAATAAAACAGTTTGTCTTTAGCATTCTCTGTTTTGCTGTCTATGCTATTGTCAAAGGCTCGCATAAATGCTATGAAGTCAAGAGGATCACCACGAAAGACTGGAACATCTCTTTGAGGTAGTTGTGAAAGATTTTGTTGTTTTACCAGCATTTGTGTGATTTCATTTTGTCTTTTCATTATTTGAAACAAATTATCCTCTGTATTTTCAGATTTTGGAAAATTTGAAGCAACACTAGTGTGCAGTCGAAGTTGATTGGTAGTAGGTGTTTGATCTCCTTTTGTTGCAGATGTAACATCATATCTGTCATCATCATCAGGATCTTTTTTAAATTCTGACTTTCTTTCTTGTATTACTTGTTTTGGTTGTACACATCCTTGCACTGATCCACCAGAACTTTCATGTTCCTCATACACTTTCAGTTTTGCATTAGAAATTGCAATTGCTGTCTGCAGTTCTAATTGTTCCAACCTACTTTTTAGGTTTACTTCTTCTATCTGTAAGGCTTGTTTCTTTTTTAAAGCAGCAGCTTTAGCTAACAGGGCAGCTTTCTCTGCCTCTGCTTTCATTCTCAACATTGAACTTGAACTGGTGTTTGATGAGGCAACAGAACTACGTCCAACTAATGAACCTGTTCTACTCTTTTTTCTCACAACAGAAGCCACTTCAGAAACACTATCACTTGGAGAAATTTCCTTATTTTTAGCAGCACTTGCATTCCTTACATGTTCAATCCACTGTTCAGTAGTAAGAATAAAATCTCTGATGTTTGATGATTTGGGCTCAAACCAGATTCGCTGATCATCCTCCTTTTCCTCATCCTGCAAAAGCTCTTGTAGCTTTTCATTTAACTCCATGAACTCCTGATACAATTTAGTAAGAGTAGAAAGAACTTCTTGTTTAATTTTTTCCACATTTTCATCATTTTCTTTTAACTTGTCAATTTCTTTCATTTGTATGGTAATTTGAGCCATTTTTGACTTTCTTAAATTGACGAGCCTATTCAAACGCTCCTCCAGTGCCTTTTGCGTGTACTTGGGCTCCCTCTTCTGGCCATCTTTATCTGGGTCAGCAATTTCTTCTGCGTCATCCATCATTTAACGAGGTCAGCACAATAAAAAGATAATGTAATAGCAAAGTACAAATTACCTTTCAAAAAGTCCAGCCTCAAGAAACAAATGAAATGTCTCTAATTATCCAATGAGTCCAGAGAAATTTGCGCACCTGACTCTTCTTTGCTTTCACTTTCGTCCGTCGTCATCCACTTTTTGCTTCGCTTCCACCGCATCTATAATGTTCCATTTCCAGAAATCCTGTTATAGCTTCACGCAATTCCAATGTGAAGTAGTCTTTTGACTAAATGTAATGGCGATCCAATCTAAAATTCTTTATTCACCATTTCCACATTGTTGATGCACAAAGGATTTGACGCGTGAATCGTTGCTTAACTGTTTACTTTTCTTGTAGTCAGAACACGAAATATGAAAAACAAACTTATTCAAAAAACAAATACTTATTCCAGTTTCAAATTATTCTATTCCACTTTTTCACGGTCAAAAGACTGTCCAGCACCAACTTATCTTCTTCGTAATTCTACTTCCTATTAGCTCCGCCTTCGCAACACTTAAAAGTCACGTTATATAAAATAAAACACAGAAATATACATTTATACAAAATATAACTACACCTAATATAAAACAAATCCTTAACATATAGTTATGGCTCTAACATGCATTATCTGTAAAGTTTTAAGCGACAATCATCTGTTATCATCTGGAATCATCATCATTTTGTGTAAATATGTCCGCTCAAGCACAACAACATGAACTCGGGTAGCGTGCTGTTTTGACAGTTTGTGCGTATTTGCATGCTGTCTGAAGCATTGAGATGCGGCTTTCTGGGCACACGCCTTAGAGATTAACCATGTTTTTTGTGGTAAAAGTGTAGTAACCATGTTTTTTAGGTGTATTGATCACTATTAGCAAAAGCATGGTTTTACTACAGTAACCATGTTTCTTCTAACTGTATTAAAACCATGATTAATTTCCGTAAGGGATGCACAACAAAAAAACTGACATTTTTTTTTGTTGAATTAACTCAGATTTACAAGTCATTTCAACTTACTATTATTTATCTTGACTAGTGATGAGTTGTTATAACTACAGATGAGTTGTTATAACTTATAAAATGAAGTTGATTTTTTTCAACTAGATTTTAAAGTTGTAGCAACTCATCTCTTGTCAAGATAAATAATAGTAAGTTGACATGATTTGTAAATCTGTGTTGATTCAACAAAAAATTTAAGGCAGCAAGTTTTTTGGTAGCACTTTATTTTTTATTTTTACTACACTGTAAAAATTGAAAAGTTGGTTACACTTAAAAAGTTACTTCTATTGTTAACACCTAAAAAAATTAAAGTTTATTCAACTTAAATGTTTCACCTAAACTGAAACTAAAGTAATATAAACTTACATTTTTAGGTTTTACCAACTGAAGTAATTTTTTAAGTTGATCTAACTTTTTACTTTTTACAATGTACTTAAAACTTAATAGATAAATTATAAAAAATAAAGTTGTAATAACTTAAGTCCATTCATTTTTTATTTATTTATACCAACTCAATAATCAAGAAAGTTGAAATGACTACTTAATTCAAGTTGTTTAAACTTAAACATTTAAATGCAACAAGGAATTTTTACAGTGTATGTTTACTTACCTTGTACATATATGCTAAATAAGTTGTACTTACAGACAAATATGTGGTACTTACTTTGATTATCTACGTGGTAATTAAAGGTATCATTACTTTACTTACCAGTGGTACATACTCAGAGGTGGGTAGAGTACCCAAAATCTGTACTCAAGTAAAAGTACAAGTACTTATACAAAAATGTACTCAAGTAAAAGTAAAAGTATCAATCTAATTATTTACTTGAGTAAGAGTAAAAAAGTATTAGATGAAAAAACTACTCAAGTAGTTAGTTAATCCTTACTTCCGATCTGATAGAGAAGTAGCGCAAAAGCACTGAATTTCAGACTACTTGGAGGATTTTAACAAACCTCTCCTTAAAAGTCTCATTGTTCTGCTTATATACAAGTAAAGCAGCCTATCTCAGTCCTGCAATGGGTACATTAACATCACATAACGTGTCATTTGTGAAAAAATCTCAAACACACACAGATGTTTTTCTGACGGTTAACTCTGTATTTATTTTCATGTTCACAACACAAACTTGTCAGCATCTGCTTTTAAACATGCAAACAGTAAAAAAAAAAGTTTACTGAAAACATGTTATCATGTTTTTATATGAATAGGTTATTTTCATTTCCATTAAAGTGCAATTACTGAACATAAACAGGAGCTTAATAAAAATGATCATTTTAGAAAATCTGTTTGTGCAAATCAACTCTACATTTATTATAATATATAATACATGTTTCTTTAAAATCAAACTTTATTTTATTCATTCATTCTTTAGGAAGGATTTAAATAAAATACAATCCCGTTTTTATTTGAATGTATTTTCTACACATTAGTGAGGTGTCCGGATTTGTGTATAAATGCAAGACGTCCTTACATTTTGCTATTCAGTTTGTTTAGTTGTGGGGAAATTATACGGAAATGTGCAGATGAACGTGCTGTTTGTATGGTTTAACTTACACTAGGTTTTGTCATCGCTTGCACAAGAGTGCATATGGCAAAAAAAACTCGGACAGTGTGTGAAATGACCATTAATAGTGTTCAAATAGACAATACTGTGACACTTACTTCAGGTTGGATCTTGAATTCCTGTACGCTGAGATGTCAGCTCGTTTAGTGAACAAAGCATGCATCGCATCATGAAACTATTCTTTTTGACCTCTTGGAGTGAAAACATAGACCGAACTTGAAGCCGCCTTGCATGATCTGCCTCCGATATCTCGCAGAAGCACACGTGCCTTTATGTGCTCCTATCATCTACGCGCGGCCGCGCGCGCTAAAGAGTGACCGCGCGGTCGCGCGCGCTAAAGGGTGATGCAGCCTCGCGAAACTTTCGAACACGCCCTATAAACTTTTAAAAATATATATATTCATTAATTATTACCATTTGAAAGTAGCGCAGTAACGCCGCCGAATGTAGCGAAGTAAAAGTACAGTTTTTTCACTAGAAATGTACTTGAGTAAGAGTAAAAAGTGCCTATCCTTAAATTTACTCTAAAAGTACTAGTTACACAAAAAATGTACTCAAGTACATGTAACGAAGTAAATGTAATTCGTTACTACCCACCTCTGTACATACTTGGTAGTTATTATGTAACTCTAGATAAGTACTGGGTAATGCCACATATTTATGGTGTATTTATAGTGTAACTAACAAGAAACACTACTGTACTTGCAAACGAATGCACAATATGGGTTAATGACAGGTACTTACAAGTGTGGGTTAATGACAGTTACTTATAGTGTACATATATGATAACAAATAACAAACACTACTGTACTTACAAATACTTAGTTATCATATAGGTACACTATAAGTACCTGTCATTAACCCACACCTGCCTGTAAGTAGTACTAAATTATTTTTTTTTACTCAAATTAATTTAATTACTCAAAAGTAATTTATTTAAACATATTTACCATATATGTACAAGGTAAGTACACATACTGTAAAATAAAGTGCTACCAGGTTTTACAGTGTTCTGTTACCCTATAATCAGACTTTTTTTCCACTAGGGTCAATTTGGGCTCCAGAGAACACAGATGTTACAAAATGTTTAGAGGACATTGAAAAATATCATCATGTACATTTTAGGTTTACCGATCTGTCCTTATTAAATAAGTAAAAGTAATTGAATCTGAAGCAAAAGAAAATTATGTCAATCATGTATTTGCACACGGTAAACTTTGAATGGGGTCAAAATGACCCCAAAGATAATAGGAGGGGAAAAGGGAAGGCCTGAAAGCATATGAAATGATAAACCTCTGTGACGATGCAGCACTGGCTCTATCAGGTGTTTGAAATGTGTTTAAAATGCATTATTTTCCCCATAATTAATAAATCAAATTAATGTGTTAAATTAACAGTTAAAAATTTTTTGTTTTCATTTAGTCAGAACAAACGAGGGCAGATATATTTCTTGTTCAGATCACATTTTTCGGATACATGACTTTTAGGATGTAGCCTACTTTTAACTATCATGTGGATGTACAGTATAATGACAGATTGGTGTTGATGCGGTGATCACAGACCTCAGATTCAACCGCACAAAATAGCGAAGTGCAGCACAGTGCATGTACAGAAAAATACTGTGCAAATAACTGCAATTTTATGTTTTAAACAGAGGAGGCGGTATAGAGGCAAATGTTACAAATTGCAGCTTTAACCCTTGTATTGTGTTTGATTTCTGTTATGTTTCCTTTCACACATAACAAATACTTAATATTAAAAAGAAAACCAACATTTTTAACATATGTTTTAACAAATGGACAAAACAACTGTTTAACGTTTTGTATCATTTTTTTTTTTTATTTGTATGTTTAAAACATCCTAAATAAACAATTTAATATTGCTGTGAAATAAACAAAACATTCAGGCTCATCTTTTGTTTATAAGACTCACTGATCAAATTCACTCATTGTTGACATGATGTGTAAGGATGTGATGAATTGCTGTAACTGTATCTTTATAAGTTACAGTAACTTATCACTAGTCAAGATAAAAAATCAAAAGTGCACCATTTTTTTACAGGAACTACAAGAATGAGATTTTTCATTTTATGGGTTAGTTAAACCCCTTAGACCCAGGAGAGGATAACAGATAGAAATGGAAAGACACAAGACTAAATTAAATGAGTTGACAGGCCTGAGTTTTGCTGCTGCTTGCTTTATTTTTTGTGTTTGACTCTTATTGTAGAGTCCATTACTTGAATTTCCACAAATAAGTGAATTCCATAACTGAGGCCAAAAGCAACACAAACACTGGTATGTTTCTCTCTCTCTATCTTTCTCTGTCATACACTGGGATTAGCATAAAGAAACAAATATAGCTTGTCATGTTCTCATACTTTCTCTGCTAGATGTTAATCTACAGCATGAACCCTCTGACTGAACCCTCTGGTGACACCACCAACGTCTCATAGTTCTGAACTTCATGATTTCTAAATGAGTTTAAGTCAAACACATTTTCCCCATAAGCAGGCAGATTTTGAAGCATTTGAATGAGTTTTCGTTGGTTATATAGAAACATCCAGAACATAAATGTTCATTGTTTCTGAGGTCAAAGTGTTTATAGCAGTTAAAATATTGCAAGTCTGTTAAGTAAACCTTGCTATCACTTACTTGCTAAAAGTGAAATGTTAAAACAAACAATTTCAAATCTGGACAATATGTCCTCTATTTCTGTCTTTGTCTGATCATTTTTGTCTGTTTGGTTTGTTTTTCCTGTATTATCGTACCACTGAAATGTAAAGATCCCGAATCACAGAGATATCAGTTGTTATACTAGCGAAATGCAAATGCCTTACGCTGCAAATATTTCAAATAATGGAGTCGTGCAGCCAAGCAAACTACGAAATGAATGGGAATATTTGGAAACCACACACAATAATTACACGGTGTTACATGCTGTCAAACCTAGCACAGAGATATTATTACATTGCAGATTTACTCAAAACAAACTGCTGTTTCCCGCTTATGTGGTCCAGAGGTTTGGCAGCGCTTGTCTGCGTGTCGTGTATGTTGGAAACAGAGAGATGATAACAGAAAGATAGACATTAGCCTATTATTAAAGCAGATGTTAAAGGGGTCCTTAATTATGATTTCATTTTTTTTATCTTCAGCTAGTGTGTAATGTTGCTGTTTGAGCATAAACATCATCTGCAAAGTTACAACGCTCAAAGTTTGACGGAAAGGGAGATTTTCCTTAACAGAAATCACTGCTAAAAACTGCAAACCCAAACTTTCTGGGTTAATGACATCAGGAACACTCAGCCAATGGGGTGAGGCCATGTTCGTCTGCTTTTTATGTTGTAGGTCTTCTCAAAACATACACAACAAGTTGCTGTTTCTTCTTCGTTTGTGCGTAAACTTTCCATGCTTCTTCTTCTCTGACGGACGCGCTGCTACCGTGGTTACATGCGCGGTTACTGCCTACCAGCGGTTTGCGCGTGTGTTTGCACTTGACGCGGACGACGACGCAAAAGTATAAATGAAAACCGACGCGGAACCTATGCTGTCACAGTTATGCCGTAGGACCTATGCACAACTATAAACCGTGGTTTTACTACAATAACCACGGGTTAACCATGTTTTTTTACTAGAGTAGCCATGTTTTTTTTACTGTAGTAAAACCATGGTTAATTTTGTAAGGGCGGCCCACTAAACATTCTTTTTTGTTTTGTTTGGACACTGTATATAGTATGTTTTTTTGCTTAAAGAGTCCGTAAACCCATATGGAAAAAAATGTCTCTGTCCAAAAATGTATTTTAAATATATGCTAAATACATTTTGTAGAATGTTATGCTTAAGATATTTAGTTTTAAACTTCATATATCAACATATATTAAAATGTATTTCAAGGGTAAGCAAATAAGGAATTTTACATCCTATATGGCAAAAATATTATCCCATATTTTTGCCTAAATATATTTTAAATATATGCTTAATGCATGTTAACTTTATAAAGTATATTTTAAAAGTTGAAAATATATTTAATTTGAACCTTTTAAAAACTTTTATGTTTACAGGTTCATAACATAAACACAGTTTTTTCTTCCAGTGCAACGCGAATACATTTCCTTACATTTAAATACATGGAGGGGGGCTACATATATTTGTATATTTTTAATGCTTTAAAATGTATTTACTTTTGAAAAATGTCCAAAAAATGGAGATGGTCCTCACTGCGGAACACAACATCCAGGGGGCGGGGTTGGATCTAGATCCAACTCCTCCCACTTTATATACTTTGTTCCGCCAATGAACCAGTATATTTGCATTGTTGCAGCCCGCAATTAGTTGCAACCTGTGGTCGCCAACGTTTGCTCTTATCAATTTAAGTGTACATTTGATTAATAATATAGTTGAGAAAGATTCATAATTTAGAAAGTATTAGGTGTAAGGAGAGGTACGGACACGTTCCCGACAGTTTGATATCACTGAAGGGATTTATTTGTACATTATCCCACTTATTACACAGCTATTCCTATAAGAGTAAATATAAAAACAAATTTATTTGATATCTTTTATTAGCAAATAAAAAAAGTAAACCATCTACGAGGGAAACCTGTTTCCTAATGGCTGTAAGCAAAGACGTGTTAAAACAAGTTCAAAGTCCATACAAGATAAACATTAAATTTATTAATTTCTAAATAACATGCCATAGCCTATATATTTTAATAATTATTAATATAGGTCTTAAACTGCATGTGGTAAGATTACTCATAGTAGGCTTACCCGAAATGTTTTACTCCAAAACATTATAGCAAAAAACTTACATTTCACCCTAAAGGCACTACTTTTATTGTAGTCATAAGTAAAGTTAGTTTTTATGTCAAAATAATGACTTAATTTAGTTACGACTTAATGCGGAACTGGTAACGCCGCAACACGTGTATGACGTGTCTTGTGGTAAAACTGCCGACCAATGGGATCTCTGGATCGGGATCCAGCTCCGCCCCTGGATCTAAATCCAACCCCGCCCCCTGGATGTCGCGTTCTGCAGTGAGGCGCTACTGAAAAAATGGTGAGAAATATATTTTTGTAAACATATATTTCAGTAAATATATTTTTTTGGCCGTATAGGAAAAACAATAATGATACGCCTCCCCTAACCCCAACATCACAGGGGTAAAAGCAAGTCATATAAAATACCGTAATACAAATTAGCCACCTCATAAAATACGTATAAATTGGCAAGAGATTGTGTTAAAAGATCCCACTTGTACCACCTGACCACTTTCAACATCATGAAAACACTAAAAATGGCATCGACTTCGAGAAAGAAATATATTTATCTTAAAATATTTAGGTTGAATCAGATTCTATAACTGACTCTTGTCAACTTACAGGTCTTAATGCAAAATTAAAGGTCCCGTTCTTTCGGTGTTTATGAAGCTTTGATTGTGTTTATAGTGGGCAATATAACATGTGTTCATGTTTCACGTATAAAAAAACGTGGTATTTTTCACACAATATCCTTATCTGTATAGCGCTGTTTTCACTGTCCTCAAAACAGGCTGATGTCTTCCTTGTTCTATGAAGTCTCTCCTTCAGAAATACGTATCGAGTTCTGATTATGTACTTTGTTTAGTGTGTTGTAATTCAATTGCAGCTTAGCTTGCCGTTAGCTTAGCTTGCGACTGACGTATTCCTGTGGGCGGAGTTTAGTCAAAAAACTGTTCTACGGACGTCATTATAGCAGGAAGTAGAGGGCTGTAGTCCACACGACGTTCGCTGTAGGCTTTGAAAGGTGAATTCTGTTAAAGAAAATATATCGCCTGACAGTGAACTTTGAGCTTTAGCATTTTACAGGTATTATTTATGCTATATATATACACTAACTAAAGTTTGAAAAATGGCATCAGAAAGAACCTGACCTTTAATGTAAACATAATGATAATATAATAAAATTCATGTTGTTGCCATAGAAACACAATTATTTAAATCCGATAACAGCACCCATTTTGATTACGAACACAGGCAGCAATAGTACAGTATAACTCAGTTGAAAAAAAAAACATTAAACAATCATGAAAGATTGATTGAACATAAAACTAGGCTAGACCAGGACCAACAAAGATTTTGTACTTTAGGAGCTGGGAGACCAGCTAAGCAATGATATCAGAGAATCGACATGGAAATAATGTGTCAGAGATCAAACATACGAAAGACGAGAAGTAAACTATGACAGCCAGGCAAGATTCTTCTTCAGGTGTGGAAATTGAGGTATCAAATGTTAAGCTTATCATACAGCACTTACATTCTTTCTCAGTGAAGTCATTGTAAGCAAAGTCTAGAGGACTGGAAACGTCTCAAAGCCATTAGCATCGCTGTCATCTGTACATCTGCCTTCACTGTCTCACAATCTGATGTATTATGTCATTATTAGATTTAACGTGCTGTAATATATTACCTGAGACGCTTGGTTTTATCTCTCCTCTTTTTTTCATTCTTCAACCAGATAGATTGAATTATAGCTGAGTGAAAATTATACTGTCATTCACCTCATTCTCATGACATTTTTATATGGCTTTATTAATACAGAATACAGAATTGTATTATTAATACAAGAAGAGACATGTTGATGCTGCTCATTTTCAATACAGTCAAATTGTATTGTCTATAGTCAAGTCTCACATAAACAGACTTTTGACCATCTGCATAAAATCTAGTTGACTTTATGTTCCTAACCTAATGTAAATATACTCAAATACATGGCCATTCCTTTGCTTACTTCTTCAGTCTACACAACCATAACACCACTTGAAAAATTAAAGGAATCATTTTGGATGTTTTTCAACAATGATTTTAATGTTAAACTCCTTTTTAAATAGTTAAAAGTATGCCTCGAGTGTCATGTGAATAGACTGCATGGTCGGCACAGCCAGTATGAGTCCGTAATGCCGTTTGGATGATCAGAGTCCCATGTGTCTATTAAAAATGCTTAGCTGATGAGACCTATGTTTAGTGCTGCAGAAAGTTAATATGTTGGTCATATTTTTAGGTTTCTCTGATATGTGGTCATCATGGTATTTGCTCTTTCACAGCAGTGTCTGCTTGGCCCCTGCGTGACCACTGGCACCCCAAAGGAATGTGACGTAAGTCATGACAGTCAAAGTATCAGAAATATATGATGAGAAAGACATTTATGCTAATGTTGCCCTAAACTGAGACAGCATGACAGAAATAAGGAGACCACCGAGACTTGGGACATTTTAAGAGAAGGAAAAATTTCATTGAATTCCACAGCGTTTTGGTCTGGAAACACACACACACACACACACACACACACACACACATAAATGTTGCTGTAGGTCTGTTTAACCGCTGTGGGCCATTGACATTCACTATTCTGCTACACAAAGGTCCTGTGTCCACTTTTCCACTGTACCATTATCCACACATACATACATTTACCTGGGCTAAATGTCATAGACTTCTGCTGTTTTCATATGAAACTATTGCAAGTGGGCCTGCTACTAACTTACCATTCCACTTTTTACATAGCAAATAAATAATAACAAATAAAATCAAAAGAACAAATTATTAACAGATAATTTGTCTCCAAATAAAGGTTTTGCATTAGACATACAGTATAGGAAGGGGATACGATATTACAAGGAGAAGAATATAAAGACTGAGATGAGCACCAGAGCTCAATAAGCAAAATGCTAGGCCATGGATCCAGTGTTTATATAAAGGAAAGGAAATGTTTCTTATTTTAAGGTTCTGGTTCATTGTGTTTATTTTCCCTGTGCTTTTACAGCATGACATTGGCTCCCATATTTAGGTCGAGTGAATACACCATGACCTTCAAGTAATCTGTTTAATCAGGTCATATAAACACACGGGCGAGCTGTGCAGCGTTGGGTCACTCTCCAAAGATGTCCTTTCCAAGTGCAATGCAATGCAAAAACACTTTTGAAACTTACCGTATGTCTCTTCTTGAGCTCTAAACAAGTGCACTATACTTGCTATGGTCCTGGAAAAAATTGTTATACGATCACGAAAAAACGCGGAAATTCGTGATAATATCACGAAAAAGAATAAAAAAAATTCATGACTATATAACAAAATTTTGAGAGACTGGGCTGACAAAAACTGTCTTGAAGCCGCACCTGATTGAGATTCACTACAGTAAAATAAATCTCAGTCATTCATTCTTATAGGGAACCTTAAAAAAGTACCAGCTGGGTAATGACCACAAGGGACACTGGAGAAGCACCAGGAGGATGCACCACACACCCCTCATATATTCACATCATTGGTCCACATTCAAGTTCAGTTATAACCCCTTTATAAGTTCAGTTTTCTAAACATTTTATCTGTGGGTGTATAAGAGCAGGCAAATGGATCGTCTCCTCTCACTTAGGCCTCAGTCGGCACTGGGTCAGGTCATCATTCTGCCCAAATGAGACAGACAGACAGACAGACAGACAGACAGTTTTAAGTTTCTTTTCCTAAATGTTATATTTTTTGCTTTCTTTAACATCCGTTATCTATTATTTCCCACAGTTTTTTTCCTTTTTGGCCTAAATTATTTCTAAGCACCCCTTTCATATTTATTTTCATCATCATGTTGACACCACTGGTACCATTAACTGAAAATGACTCACCTAATGTTGAAGTTAAAACATTTAAAACTGCTGTGACTGCTTAAGATCAGGGTTGCCAAGTCCATGGTTTTCTTGTGGAATTGGGCTTCTTTAACACTGTTACCACAAGCTGTTTTTCATGTTCACGGTTTAAAGTGACCCCACTAAAGTGATATTTAACACTCAATTGGTCCTTGGGGTCTATATGACCTCAAATGACATTTCATTAGTTAAAAAAAAAAAGGTTCCCTTCATCTCAGAGATGTACAACTTTGTGACTTTTCCTAAATAATCTATCTTTACATACACAAAAAAAACTGAGCTTGATTCGGTTGTTCTAAGTATATAAAATTTTTTTTTTGATCAATCTGTCCCTTGGGGTCAATATGACCCCAATTGAAAGTGAATGGGTAATGCAAAAAAATTACTTTTTTTCCATTTGTCAAAAAATAAATAGCAATAAATCCAGCATAAATCTGAATATTTTGACATAGAAATGAAGGCCTGGTACTTGTGCACAAATGCAATGCAAAAAACACATCCTCACACAAATACACACACAAACACACACAGTTATGACTGCCACAGAGAGCATTTGTGTGGAATTTGGCAAATAAAAATCAGTCACAAATGCAGAAAATAACACATAAAGGGGTGTGACCTAATGCAAGCACATGTACACTCACAAACACGTACACACGCACGTACACACGCACACACACGCATGCACGCACACATACACACACATGCGCACACACACGTACACACACAGACACACTTACACTCAGTCAAATTTCTTTGTTATTTTGTAAAAACAGACATTTCAAAATGCATCAAAAACTATAAAAAATGACTATTTTAAATAATATTGATTTTTAATATCCTTTCTAATGTTTACATAAACATACATTTCCAAAATGTATCAGAAAAGTAATGATTTGAGCAGTCGTCCCTATCCAGGAAAATGAATGGGTCTCTATGGAAATCTGCTGGTCGAAATATTTTATGTTTTTTTTTTCTAAAAAGCGATGCCTGAATTCAACACCTCACACCTATATCAATATCTGAAAACAATTTAAATCAAATTTAGATCATAATTAATGTGAATTTTCATAAAAAAAATGATATTTTTCAGGCAAGCCAGTGGTGTAGTTGAGGAATTTAGTGGTAAACAGGTACAAAAGTACTTCAAATCTCTCAAAACACAGCTTTATGGTATAGATAAGAAGTAAACAAAAATGTTTTTATACATTATTTGTAATATTGAAAATGTATTATTTTTCTTACAATTATGCTTTCAATTTTGGGGTCATATAGACCCCAAGGGCCAGAAGTGTAAACAGAAAATGAGGAGCGTTTGAGGGTTAAATGAATTTAAGCAGATAAACCCTGCTAAAAATGCAGATTTACCCCTAAAATGTAGTTTTTACCAAAACCTGGCAACCCTGCTTCCGCTCTACAATACAGTTCTTTCTCCATGTGTCACCAGCTCCTTTCAATGCAGAATATTGTATACAGAAGAATGCTGTAGTATTTGCAGCAGCAGTAATACAAATGTAGGCATCCTTGGCAATACTATTGTCAATCATTTGGAATTTATTATTTGAGATTATAGACTGGATTTATAGATAATAGACTATAAGCAAATTTTGTTTTTTATTTCATTCATGTCACACCCACCATAAAAACTGGTCTAAGCCCATCCTCACACAGTGTCAGATTAAATGTTCAGATTGACTTTAGTTCGTCTGCATTCTTATCTGCTCTTATATGAGTCTGTGTTAGTTTAGATCATCCACTTCCAGTGTAACAACCCACCCATTCCTCATTCATTATCTGTGTGTTTGTGCAACACAGAATTCTGTCAGAGTTTTTCAAATAATCCTGTGTAAATAGACTCTGTGACAGGATGATGTATGCATCCAGGAAACATTTTTCAATGTTTCATTTTCACTGCGGTCAAGTCGAAGTTAGCTGGAGTTCATCTTATTAATGTGTTCTTAGTGGTCCACGTCTGTAAATTGTATAAGAAATACTGTAGGTGTGCTACAGTAAGACTAACACTAAATGCCACATTATGAATAAGTTACAGCTCTCAGATATATTAAACTGATATGACATTGTGCTTAAAGCGGTTGGATATAAATGGCTCTTTTACATTAACATGAAAATACAGAGAAAAATATGTACTTTATGGTTTACTTTGTATATTTCTTTAAAACAAATCTTGTAATATGTTCAAAATAACTTTTTTGCTTTCAGCGGGTCATGGATATTTTCAATACATTTTGTACAATTATATCTAACATTACATGGATGAGAAAAATGATACATTTTGTGTTAATTTACCCCAATGATCGGGTTGACCAAATAACATTGTTACCAAGAACTCAATTGCAAACCCAACTGTGTATTGTTTTATTTAACAAAATATATTTTAATTACTAAGTGTAAATATAAATAAAAATACTTTTGCTCCTTTATAGAAATCATCTAAAAATGATAAGGAAATACAAACAGTGAGTATAAGTATAATTTTATTTAAAAAGTAAAATAAAAAATATTTGTGAAACATGATCGCATTTACTATTTGAGCAAAATGTCATTTTAAGATACGTTTTAAAATGCTTTAATGTTTAAACTTTCTTGGTTATTATTTTGGAAGTTTTTCATCATTTCCACCTGTAGGATATTTCTCTAAATATTTTAGTTTGAGCCATGGCAAAGTAAAACTGTTAAATCTTAAATAAACAAACATCTCCATGTGTATATCATTAAGCAAAATGATTCAGTCTAAGTTATTACATTTGGCACAATAACTTTAATTTTAGTATGACTTACAGGAGTGTCCTCATTTCACTTCACACAGAGAGTGAATCAGAAATATAAAAGCAAACTGTGCTATTTCAGGACAGCTCACCGCAATGTTTTGTTTGAGACACCAAAAACTCATAGTCAAAGATCTGTATCTCTAGGTGGATACATTTCAAACCACAGACCTACTGTATAATTTCCCCTTTAATCTTCTGACATGAGACCTCTATACAAAGACCTGTGGGCCTTCCTCACATGCATACTACTAAATAAAATGTCCAGGTGAACGTTCAGCTCTGAATACAGAACAGTTGTTCTGCTTTTAACCCAGGAGCGTTTTATACCCAGACTACAAAGCAAGCTACGTGTTATAACTTTAATTCAGAATGCATGTTTTAACTTGCCGCAAAAGAGTTTGCATAAGGAGGTAACCACTGCAACAGTTGGCTGATAAAAATGGTTTTGTTATTTAGCACTGTTTAATACATTTATACTGTACGCACACGAAAAACATACAAGGTGTTCAAGATACTTGACCTGCAGATGAGAATTAACTGGAAAGTTGTAGAAAGTTCATTTAAAAAACCTAAACACTGAAGGTCATTGTAAACAATTTCACAACACACTACAAGATTATATTAAACATAACTTTAATTATCTTTTTGTTTGAGTTATGAATTTTCGTGGAGCCAGTAACTCAATTCAGTACAGTAATAGCCCTCATGACTGGATAGAGGATCCATTCCACACCCATAGATTGCAATTGATTTCAATCTTTGATCTTACTCAAGATATCAAGGTTATATTTACACAGAATGTTATGATGTAGGATAATTTTATGTAGAAAACATTAAATCACAAAAAAAACTACAGATTGAGTCACAATCCCTCTCACTGTTATTATCGCTAATATACATAATATTTCCTTATTAGCACTATAAATAAAATGTTTAGTTTGCAATCATATAGATTATTATTTTTATTATATATTATGAAAAATATAAATTTGTATTTGCTCTGATTAATTTAACTGACTGATTGCAAACCACTAATATTTTGGCAGATGGTATTGCTAATGTAAATTAATTCTGCAATAATACCATGAATTTCATTAACCTCTTATTTGTCTTTTTATTTACTGTAAAACTGCTTTGCAACAATTTTGCAAATTATGAAAAGTGAATAGAAATTAAAAAATGAATGTTGTGGGCTGTGTTGATAAAACAATATCAGCAAGCACAGTTTATACACCATCTCATGGCAATTTATACGTATATTGCGAGGTGGCTAATTCAAATGAATTTGTATGACCACATTTATACATTTTTTGTACGATTTGCCTTTGCCCCTGTGACTTTGGGGCTAGGGGTGGGTCTATCGGATGGGTGGACAATTAACTTCATATGAATTTATACGATTTGGCCAACTCGTAAAATATGTAGAAATTCTTGTGAGATCAGGCTGGTATATAATGTACCACACTTTTTTATTATTTTTTAATTTTCTTATATGTAAAGCAGTATGCAATATGCAACAATTAACATTTCAACTGTAGTATGCTACGTTGTCCTCATATGACTTTCCCACATTGCATGTTTATTATTGTCATGCACTGCAAAAAATGATTTTCAAGAAAAAAATTCTTAGTATTTTTATCTTGTTTTCAGTAAAAATATCTAACAATTCTTGAATGAAGATGCTTTTTCTTAAGGAGCAAAACGACCCAAGAAAATAAGTCTAGTTTTAGGCAAAAAATATCAAATTTAAGTGATTTTGTGCATAAAACAAGCAAAAAAATCTTGAAATGTTTTCCTAAACACTAAATTCAAGGAAAATTGCTTACCCCATTGGCAATTGGTTTTATGCACAAAATTTTTGGTCTAAAAACTAGACTTATTTTCGTGGTACATTTTGCTCATCAAGAAAAAACATCTTAATTTAAGATTTTTTTATATTTTTACTGAAAACAAGACAAAAATACTACGATTTTTTTTTTGAAAATCATTTTTTGCAGTAAAATGACATGAATTGCTACTCAAACCTAGCCAAATCACATTTTGAGGGGTGGTCTTTTGGTAAAAATTAAATTTCGGCAGTAAATCTGCATTTTTGGCAGGGTTTATCTGCTAAAATTTATTTAAATATCCATGGACTTGAAAAACAGCTTGTGGCATCAGTGTTAAAGTAGCCCAATTCCGCAGAAAAAACATTGACTTGGCAACCCTAAGTATGGAAGATCTCAGCCTTATGCAAATGAGCTGTGATGTGATGCAGCGACCACCAATAGAAGTGCAGATAGTGACCTCTGGTTGAATAATGCACATTTTAATGAACACCATACATACTTGTGCACTGCAGTAGCCAGTGAAGCTATTCAGATCCCAGCCGAGGAATACTGGATCGAGGAAGCGAATGAGACGGGTGCTGTATATAACACAGTCCAGGCAAAAGGCCTAAAGACCCAGAGGGAGCGAGAAAGTGCCATTAAACTCTGGACTGAGAAACAAATTCATAACTCAATACTCATTTAGACCCGGTCCCCTGTTTACACACGACAGCAAATTTATCTCATATAGCATTAAAAGAGAAGGCCAACTGGAAATTACTGATATTTATAATAGAGAAGATACGACTGTAAGCCAAAGAAATAAAACTTGCAGATAGCGGGTTATTTAAAACTTTTATGAGTTAGATAACTCTTTGGATTAAGAAGCCAATGTTAAACTGAGCCCCTGCGTGCCTTATTGCAATCCAGTTTTGTTTGAAACCCATAGTATGGACACATGCAGACGCAGCGCAGAATACTGTATGCTGATTTAAACACAGATGAAATTCATGACTACCCCAATCCAAAATAAGCCTCTGTGTGGGGCTTTGGTAATGTGGTAATGAGATGTTGGGTTCAGCACTCCGTAATTTTGCGGTCATCACTTTGTCACTAAATCTACCACATTGCGTCCACAAGTCAACGCAGTGACACACGCTTATATAAGGACTTGAGTTTGTCTTATATGACATGAAGACATGTCATACATATAAAATAATTTACACATCTGAAATGAGTATAGCATATATACAAATGAAATGAGCGAATGTTAAAAGACAAAGGTTAGAAAAACAGAGAGCATGAATAACATTAAAGACATGTTAAAAAGATAATATGAATACATTTTATAGAAATTACAAGAAAACATGTTACTCAAATTACACATATAAAGACTTTCGGACTGAAATATAAGTTTACATTTCTTCAATGTCATGCCATTATGATTTAGTAACATACAGTACAAAAGCAGTTTAATTATTTGTTTTCACCTCACGACAGCTATTGAGAGATGTCTATTCAGATAGTGTTTAAACATGCATGATCTTCCACCAGTTAAAGCCGACAAGTACAGACACGTAAACGCTTTACGTGGCAGGTCTGTTCTTTTATCAAGAAAAGGTTGTAAACAGTTTAAAACTCCATTAACAATTTATTTCCTGTTACCCTGATTTACATTTGTTGTACTTGTAAATGCACTAAGTGTTGAAATTCAAGTTGCAGGTTGTTTAAAGTATAAATAAAGTTATATTGCAGAATACACATAACATAAATGATGTTAGTGATGCACAAAAGATTGCAAAAGTATAATGATTTAAACAGTTCAAATAAACTTTGATTTTTTTTTTTCAAATCTTAAGTACAGTGAGTCTGCGGTTAATCATGTTTGGGCTGTATTACTTCCATATATCTCAAAAACATCTAGCCATAAGATTGGCATCTTACAGTAAAGGCAAAGTACGATAAGGCCATCTGTGAAGCAAAAATGCATACAGTCAGACATGATGCTATCATGTTAAGATGTAAGGTGTATTTTGAAAGCTCCAGGCGTTTCCACACGCCATATGCAAACATAGATTAACATAACAGGTATTTGCCTTACCTCCTGTATTTAGGGGTTTTGTTGTGAATGCATTTCAAAAGATATCAAATACGTTGTACGGTTAAAGGAATAGTCTACTCATTTTCAATATTAAAATATGTTATTACCTTAACTAAGAAGAGTTGATACATCCCTCTATCATCTTAGTGCGTGCACGTAAGCGCTGGGGCGCGCTGCGACACTTCGATAGCATTTAGCTTAGCCCCATTCATTCAATGGTACCACTCAGAGATAAAGTTAGAAGTGCCCAAACACATCAACGTTTTTCCTATTTAAGACGAGTAGTTATACGAGCAAGTTTGGTGGTATAAAATAAAACGTAGTGCTTTTCTAAGCGGATTTAAAAGAGGAACTATATTGTATGGCGGAACAGCACTTTTGGGAGTACTTCGACTCGGCGCAGTAACACCCTCCCTCTCCCATTATGAGAGGGAGAAGGGGAGCGGATTTTTCAGGCGAGTTGAAGTACTCCCAAAAGTGCTGTTCCGCCATACAATATAGTTCCTCTTTTAAATCCGCTTAGAAAAGCGCTACGTTTTATTTTGTACCACCAAACTTGCTCGTATAACTACTCGTCTTAAATAGGAAAAACGTTGATGTGTTTGGTCACTTCTAACTTTATCTCTGAGTGGTACCATTGAATGAATGGGGCTAAGCTAAATGCTATCGAAGTGTCGCAGCGCGCCCCAGCGCTTACGTGCACGCACTAAGATGATAGAGGGATGTATCAACTCTTCTTAGTTAAGGTAATAACATATTTTAATATTGAAAATGAGTAGACTATTCCTTTTACCCTAAACTATAATGGAAACAACACTTATAAATCAATTTGTTGACCAGATTATGTTACAGCAATTCTAAATACACAATTTGCACCAAACAGCTAAACCATACCATATTATCCAGTCTCAGATCTGTTTTTATTGTAGTCCCACAGTTTCTGTTTAGTTGTACCCATTCAGCCCAGTTTGTTGACCTTGCTACTGAACCCTCGGTTGCCCAATCAGTGGTCTGAAAACACTGTGAGGTTTTCACTGTGAGTAATCTTGAAGTTTTTGTCAGATGTAATTGCACTTCCGACCCCAACCCCCCTTCAATCCAAGATCTCCTTTCTTTCTTTCTCTCGCTCTCTTTCTTTTCAAATCACTATATTGTCTTATTGTTTGCCTCTTTGTCCGTCGAGGAAGTCTGTGGCAGTTCCTGAAAAACAAACTCTCACTCGCAGACACACCTTATCGGTTCTTTTATCTCTTCGATCTATTTCCTGAGGAGAGGATGAGGGCTTTCTATCGCGCTCTCTGTTGACTGTGTTTATGAATGAAGGGAGCATATGAAGGCAGGTCTGAAATGGTCTTGTTTTGAACGCCTGAACTCCTCCGCTCAACAGCGGCTTACAAACGTTCTTCTATGAGCTGTGACATAATTGCTTACAGATTTTACGGCACAACACTGTAACATCCGCAGCGGAGGTCAAGCTTCAGTTCTGTGCTGAATAAAAGAGACTTTTGAATGCGTGTTTCGTTTAATGGATTTGAGGTTTAGGATGAGGTGGGTACTCAAAGGGATGTGGGCATTCTCTCACTTTTTCTCTCGCTCATACCGGGATTTCCTGTTATTTGGTAGAATATGGGACCTGTGGCTATGGAAATGTAGAGGATTATATTTCCATTGATCTACATGATACATGCCTATATACATATATACATATATATATATATATATATATATATATATATATATATATATATATATATATATATATATATATATATATATATATATATATATATATATATATATATATATATAGCGGCATGTGATTTTGATAAGGTCAGATGTGGGACCAGGTGAATGATGGTTTTTCTATGTAACTGTATTGCTTTGATCATGGATCCTACATGTTTGTACATAATAGCTCTGCATCATAAGGGCAATTGTTTTTGACATGAAGTATGACAAAATGCATTTTAGAAAATCCATTCACATTTATCGCAATAAATTGGAGTATAGCAAAATATCGATTTTACATATAGTTCACAATTTAGGTATTTACATGCTTTTGTCCAAAGCAACTTACAAAAGCGAGGAAAGCATTTATGTAGTTAAATATATGTTGTTTGGATATAATAATATTGCACTGTAAAATATGATATCAAATCAAATATCAAATCATATGTTTTTATGTTACTTTAAAGGCGCAAAGAGACTGTGTTTAGTTACTGGAGCGTGCATGTCTCTCACAAGGATCGTAATGGCAGTGATTGACAAGCCAGAGGGCCAATCGCTTATGCGATGACCGCATGAGCAATTGGCTGATGTTTTTAAGGCCCTATCTTGTGCACAGATGACGTATATTAATAATATTACTTTCAGTGCAGCTAATAAATAGTCTTTTATCATTTAGTAAAGACAGTTTCAAGTATTATTGCAAAAATGTATTAAACAAACATCCTCTTATCCACCTTTAACTTAACAAATTTGTTTTTTATAAGTTATGTCAAGTTATCACAACTAGCCCCAGCGCCAGAACATTTGAACGGGGTGCGGGGGGTCTATGCCTCCTGCATAGGGGGCACACAGTGACAATGCCGAGGGGCAACCTTCTAATCTCTCTGATGAAGCCAATACGGAAGTGACTTAAACTGCAATTCATCAAGTGGCCACTTGAGGCTGGCTCCAAAAGAGAGTCAATTCCCATAGACCTTCATATTAAAATGGCCAACTTTACAGTAGAAAATAATATGGTTACAGCCTGGTACAAAAAGTGTTTATGGTCTTTATAGCTAATTTTGCCCTTCATGACAACTGTGAGGGAGTGAATATTTTTGTAACTGATCCGTTTAAATTATTTTAAGCCTTAAACTTCTACATAATTAAGGGCATGGCCACTTGAGTGACGGTTGAACAGCCACTGCCTTCACTAGAATCGAGCTAGGTGGGTGTGGTTTCAGCAACCAGCCACCTCAGCTTCACCCATGTCCCACCTCTTTACCCATTTTCGGTTTTCCGCAAGTGATTCGCGGTGACTCGCGGCCAATATGGCGATGGTAGGCAACACCTACTTTAAGCTTCAAAAACAGTTTTCACAAACCAATAGGTGACGTCACGGACACTACGTCCATATTTTTTTACAGTCTATGGTCAGTGCCAGTGGACGTTTAGCAATTACATTAGTATTTTTTAATTTAAATCAATTAAGTCCCGCACTTTATTTTCTATTGCACATTCCTAGACGTGCTTTACTTCTGATGGACATGTATTAATATGTAGGTCTAACGGATGTACTTTATTTAGTCTACAATAAAGCTGTGCATTTATATGTAATATATGCATTTTAAATTATGTTTTTTAAAAGTCAATTCTTTTATTTGTATGCATTGATGTGGAATCGACTAATTTTGCCTGGACGAATTGCAATCAGAAGTGATCATCCGAAAGGCAGTCAACTCTTTGGATTTGTCACTCAAAGGCACTTGCCAATATCCCTTACAAAGATCAACTGTACTCAGATATTTTGCTTCACCCAAGCGTTCAAGCAAAAGGATCGCCCAAAGTACAGTGTGAGTGCATGATTTTGGGGAGTAGGGAGGGGGGACAATGGTGCTCAGGCACGGTTCGGTTTGGTTGGGTATGATATGAGTGAACGCTTGCAGAGTTGATGCCTATTAAAAACTGTAAGGCTCAATGACAAATAGATGCTGCTTTAGACGGCAGATGCTGTCAGACAGCGATGCAGCTCACACAGTTTTCAACCTGAGCTCATGTGCGCACAGAGAAAGCAGTCTAAACTATTCAAGCTAAGAATCTATTTCTAGTAAAACCTTGGCTCGCTAAAAATATTTTGCTAAATGTACCATGTTTCATGTTTCAATTCATTATGGTTTGTAATGCATATGTCTGGTTTGTTTGAATTATTATTCGTTTATTTTACACGTTTACATGAAATGAAATTAGACGTTCAGCAGTGCATTTATCCTCTAGTGGCACCATCGGCGGTTTTGCCTGTCAAAGCAAAGTATTCGTTTTCAGTGTGAGGGATTTTTCATGGTGAAATAGAGTTTTTTCAAGGACAGATTATAATTTTGATAAGTATACCCTTTATTGTCTTGTATAACAATGCACAAAAGACTTGATCTAAGCGCAGCTTGCCCTGCACCCCTGTCCTTGTTTTTTTCATGCCTGGGTTTCTTTTTCCAGTGGTTTGGCAGGGCCGACTTGATGGTTGTATAGCGGGGTCTGTGAATGGGTGAAAAGTAGCAGCAGTCTTTGGGACAATTACAAGAGAAACAGCCGGCGGCTCCTGTGTTTCATATCCCCCCCTAAACTCCTGCAGGTCTGCGTCTAGCTGGCCTGTAGTGAATGGCTGCTTTGTCTTCTCACACCTCACGTAATGAACTGCTGCATTATGGACTCAGTCTCCACCGAGTGTGGAGGTGTCCACACTCACAATATAGCACACAAGATGTCAATTACCACCGCGGGCCGAGCTTGCATTCATGCTTTGTATTTTATTTATTTTCGTTGGATGCAATTATTTTTGACACAGGCTTCATTGGCATGATTCGTGCAGCGTGGCTATAGGCTGCGCTGTGATTGGCTGTTGACAGGGCTGGTCGCTGTGTCCTCAGGGACCTGGGCTGTGTCACATTTCATCTTTGGTTGTGAAATTGACATGTTATTGTTCTGCGGAGACTCAAAGTTTGGTAGCTGTACCCTGCTGCCTAAAGTTAGAAACAACTTAATCTCAGTCTTCCTGTGGAATAAATTTATGGTCGAGGGATTTGTTTGGTTAAAATATAGCAGGGTACTTATAAGGTATATTGGATTCGGAACAGGGGAGGCACAACAGTTTTATCTGGGATATTAATGAAATATAAACATACTTTTTTATTTGTCTTTCCTAGAGACTAATAATAGTACTGAAAGTCACCATTGTGTCCTCCAAAATACTAGAGCCCGACCGATATGAATTTTTTTGGGCCGATGCCGATACAGATATTAGGGAGTAAAAAAACACCGATAACGATATATCGGCCGATATTCTTTATGTGTATATTATAGTACAGTACACATATACTAAAGTATATTATACTACAGCAGGCTACTGTACATATAATACACTATATACATTAACAGAATATACTATATATAAATACTTTTTTTGCAATGATCACTCACAAATGTGGTGATCAAACACTTAAAATGATGTGACAAAGATATGTAATATAGGCAGGTGTGTTTTACAAGTTAACAATAAACTTTATTATCCAAAATGACTCTGATATAAGTGCACAAAACAGTAAACTTGAACTAATTATAAATAACTTTAAAACACAAACAAAAAAAAATACATATAACTTAAATGATTGTCAGTTTTGACGAGAATAATGTTATATTGGGCTTATTTGGAAAATGGAAACGTATAAAGTCATTGTTTATTTGCTTTACAGTAAGTTATGTACTTCACAAATTAATTAGAAACGTACCGTTAAGACGACAATGCTTGACTTGCTGACAACATAATGATGTAGGCTTATGTTTAATGTACTGCACAACGTTTTTATAACACGAACCCACAGTGTTCTGCCGGGACTTTAAACTTTTATAAAACTAAAGCGTCTGCTCTCCGCCTCTTTAATTTAGCGAGGGTGTAAAGTTGCGCGAGCTTATTTAATCAATTGCTTTGAAATGAGCATGTTCAGTAACAGCACAAGCAGCTGTACTCCCACAGACTGCGCGGCAGTTAAAGCGCGTCCTTTCCCCGCCTCGCGTCATTTCTTCCGCTTGCGTTTTAAACAACTCGCAAGTGGACAAAAGAGACGGATTAAAAACACCAAATGTAAACCGGAATGTGTCTCTCTCGTCCACTTATAATCCAATCGACCAAAGCGCGTCCTAATATCAGGTGTAAAATGTTGTGAAGAAACCGCGTGACTGCCTCCACCTGAACTGAGGGACTGACTGAAGTGAAGGGGGTGGGGGATTGGCTGGTGTCACTACAGTGAGTGACCTGGGTCACCATTAGCAACCAGTAGGGCGCACTCTGCTGGACAAACAAGTACTTACATCTTTCAAAAGCATTTAATGTCTTCTGTAAGGAACGTTCATATCGGCTTCATATCTGCGGCTTATACGCCGATACAGATATATCTGCGACAGGGTCATATCGGCCGATAAAATCGGCAAAACGATAAATCGGTCGGGCTCTACAAAATACCATAGGGTTTCTTAAAGGAAAAGTTCACACCTGTTTAAACCCTCTTGACTTTCATCCTTCTATGATTTTATTGTTGGCCTTAAGGGATGATGATTTAATGCAATAATTTTATTTATACTTATTTAAATGAAAGATTTTGACACCCCTAAATAGCATCAATGAAGAGATTTTGGAAACAACCCCACATTTTGTTTTTTGAGTGTACATTAGTTAGCTTTTTCTTGGATTACAAGAGATAAGGCCATCTTGACAAGTTCACCTCAATTTTAAAATGAAACAATTTTTTAATTGAATTACACTTTTTATTTAAATTTATTTACATTTACAACACAGTGGTTCTTAAACTGGGGGCCGCAAGATGGTGTCAGGGGGCACCAGTTCTATGACATTTTATAAAATACATATATTTATCATAAATTATGTGTAATTAAATCCAGAAAAATTGGGCTACTAACCAACAGAACTATATTTTATATAATTTAATTTCATATGTTTTGTTTTGTTTAATTAAAAGGTTAAGTTTTCTTTGGGGGGCCACGAAGGGATGCACCGTACCCAAAGGGGGCTGCAGTCTGATGGTACTAAAGTTTGAGAACCACTGGTTTAACATACACTACACTATCTGAAAAAAATGGTCAAAAGATTATCTTTAGCTGTCACTGGAGTGGTACCTCAGGCAAGCTCTTTTGGGTACCAATATGTACCCCTGAGGTAGCCTGATGTTGTCATACTCAAAATTCTAGTCAGAATTTGAGTCTGATACTGCTCCATTGGGCTGGGATTATTGTGGCGTGTTTCACCGAACCAGGACAAAACAATGCATCTGCACTCAATTGGATGGACCTACAACCAATCAGAGCAACGGAGTGTGTGATGTATGTTTAGCGACGCTTACTTGTTGTCAACAGAGCTCAACTGCACGCTGGAAGTAGTTTTTTTAAAACTACTGTTATTGTTTGGTTGGCAGATGCTAGCTATCAGTCAAAAGAAGGCTCCTAGTAATGAGCGGTCAAGCAATTTACTTACGTGAATGTATTTTCCCTAAAGTACAACAACAAAAGCACTTGAACACAACACACTGGTAAATACCAGTTCATAAATGGAAATTATCATCTTTCCAAAGCACGTGAAGGCAGCATAAGTCTGAGTTAGCAAACGTATATCGACACCTACACTGTAAAAAAATTCAGTAGAAATTGCAGCTGGGTTGCCGGTAACTTACCGTAGATTTACATTTATGTTTTTTACTGGCAACATTTTGTTCAAAGTCAAATGAACATTAAACATTTACAAGTCTTTATCTTTACAGAGTAAAACAAAAAAAAACAGCATCAAGCAAAACATTCTGGGAAACAAAATCTGGAGCAAAAAACAGAAAAAGGTTGATGATGATTTCTGGTTCCCAGAATGCTTTGCATGAGGCTGTTATTGTATAGTTTTATTCTGTAAAGATAAAGACTTGTTAATATTTCAAATTTATTGAACTTTGAACAAACTCTTGCCAGTAAATAACATAAATTTAAATCTACGGTAAATTACCGGCAACCCAGCTGCAATAACATTGTAATTTCTACGGATTTTTTTTATAGTGTACTATGTTTGATTCACATCACGACATTGTGACTTATTTACTGAGTCATACAGTCAGACAATCTCTTACCATTTGTAAGTTAGGTGAACATCCACGACGATACCCATTACTTTGGCTTGAAAAACATCAGAGTCTATAGCATGTCCCTTCTTATGCAACAGCCACGATTCCGGGCTTCCGAAAAATCAACGACTGCTAACTATATCCACCTTGTCGTGCACAACGGGTTGCATCGCCGTGATACCCATTTCAGTTGCTTGTTTTTTAACTTGGTTCTCCATAAGAAAACAGATTCAACACACGCTCTCTTTGGTGACGTGGTTGATTACGTTACTTTTGATCATCTGTCCATCATCGTATAAAGCCCGCCCTGACAATTCGATTAGTCGAACAGTTTTTGTCCGAGCATAGCAGCGCCACAATGGAGAAACTCCAGAACGAACTTCCCATCCTCAAATGTTGTGGGCGGGGCTAAGTTCATCTGGCACCCAGGCTACCCCAGAGGTACTCTTTTGGTGCTTTCCGATTGCATCGTACCCCACGGGTTGGGTGTGGTCATCTTACTTTTGGGGGCTTTTCCACTAGTTACAGTACATAGTACCAATACTTTTTTATTACCACCTCAGAGATTCCAAGCAAGCTGTGCTGATACTAAAATGTGACGTGAAAACATTGTAGATAACTGATTGGTCTGAGAGAAGTCTCATTGTTTAATGCAAGATAACTTTATCTTCATGCTTGCACTTCGTGCTCAAACTCTCTTTTAGAGTTGAGAAACAGGAATACCATACCTGTGTTTTCCTTGCAGTTTGTGGGAACACATCTGGCACATCTGACTGACTTTACGAGCAGTGTTGGGGAAAGTTACTCTTAAAAGTAATGCATTACAATATGAAGTTACTCCCAAAAAAGTAACTAATTTTTCAAGGAAAGTATTGCTTACGTTACTTTTTAGTTACTTTTGCTTTACTTTTTCTTGGCTGAGGCTTGATCTCTTTCAGGCCTTGCAGGTGTTTTGCATTCTGCATTCAGAAAGTACATATTTAACTAAAAAAGTAACTTGCATTCCTTTTTTTAAAAAGTAACTCAAATATGAATGTGTACATTTAAAAAGTAATGCGTTACTTTACTCGTTACTTCAGAAAAGTAATATTATTACGTAATGCACCTTACCTGTAATGCGTTACCCCCAACACTGTTCACGACTATTTATACAGAAACTTCAATGTAAGACAGAGGTAGTGATAAATGCAATGTGCAAGCACTTATTTGTTGAGGTCAATTTTGATTTTGTGGATGACTGACAAATTAATGAATGTATGGGAAACACTGCATTCCAACAATGCTCGCTCATTACCACTTTTTGTATGATGTCACAGCAGTAGACAGCGCAAATATAATGACATGCCTATAATCCATCCCACTCTGAAGTGGTACAAAACTCAATGGAAAAGTTAACCAAGCCAAAGTAAAGTGAGCTGACATGACCTGACCCGTGGGGTACTATGCAATGGAAAAGTGTCAATTGGGTACAAAGCAGTACCTTTAAAAGGGGCACCGCCCCAGTGGACATTTTTTTACAATTTTTATAAAAGGAGCTTCCCAAAACGGACCTGTGGTAGCTTTGTGTTTTGTTTTACCTCTTAAAATAAAGCAGACGATTAACAGACCTCATGCTGATAATCATCCATTACCTCCTTTAACTTTACTGTATCAGCATGCTGTCATGCGCTGTCCTGTTTATTCTCACTGTGTCTCTGTTATCTAATCCTGTTATCTTTGCACTGTATCATCCTCTGACCTGGTGGTGCTTGTTTAATATATGTCTGCTCTCGGTTTATTGCTGCCTGTTGAATGATCTTAAAGGGATTTGTGGGTAAAAATGACTCGTATGATGCTGATTTTGTGTAATTTTATTTTCCTGTAGCTCGGTGGTAGAGCATTGCATCAGGGGTTCGATCTTAGGGAACACACATACAGGTACTGATAAAATGTGCACCTTGTAATGCACAGTAATTCACTTTGGATTAAAGTGTCAGTCAAATGCATACATTTAAATGCAAACATGTCTGTTTCTCTCAATCATTTGCACATAGAAAACAGTGGAAAGAGTAAAATATTTGTCTCTTTTTAGTATTGTTTCTGCAACAGCACAAACATGATTGCAAAAATAATGTGATTGCAGATTGTGTTGAGTTGCTAGATGGCTCAAATTTTCAATGTAAAGCTATGGTGTTGTTAAAGCATTAAACCAGGATAGCAGGCACAAGATAACACCCCGTCACCCAGCACAATGACACGCTCTGCGGAGTGTCCCGAAGACACGCTCTCGCTCTACCATCAAGTCTTTTGGTTCGTGACGTGTGTCAAGTTTCCAGATTGTACCTGGTTTAAGAGAAACTGCTGTCAGCCTGGCACCAGGCAGCCTTATATAAACATCACCACCTGGCACCCAGCAGTGAATATGAGTCGTGAAAGCTGCCCTTTTTTCCAACCACGCATCGCAGACAAGCAGAGACAAATCCTGGAGCGCTTAAAGGAGACGCATAACTATTGATGCTCAACATTACAGTAGCTTAACTCATCATCAACTACAGTAGTAATACATTTCAAAACTTTCATTAATAATACATAGTTTTGTACGATATATAATAAACATTAACATTTAAAAAAATAAGCTACAGTGATAAAAACAACTAATCTCAATGAAGGTGACAACACAATAATCTAACTAATAAAGCTCACTTATATAAATAAGAAGAAAATAGAATAACATAACAGTTAAGTTACTGTAATTAAACGTTAGTTACTGTAAGTTAGTCGCTTGCTGTTTTAAGTTAGTTTTTTTAATCTTGCAGGAGAACAAGGAACGACAGTGTCTCGTTGGCCACCATATGCCAAAAATTATCATACAGGTTTGCCTTTGTATCCATTTTTAACACGCGAGACAAGAATTGAGCCTTTATTCGAACCGGGGTTTCACTGTTTACCCCTCTGCCTTCAGGGCCAAGGGGACAGAAAAAGAACGAGAGACTCTGGTTTGAGTAAATGGAGGGAAAGGTAGAGCTACTGTAAGGTACTGAGGGCAAAAAAGGGGTGGAGGGGAGAAAGAAAAGAGCTCTTTGAGTGACAGTAATTTATAAAAACTGTGCTTTTTTATGAGTTTCCTGGTCTTAGCAAAACATTCACAGAGAGCGAGAGAGAGAGAGAGAGAGCGAGAGACTGATTTAAAGTGCATAGGACTCTAGTCGGCTCTGTATATTTGTGTATGCTGAATTCCTGGGAATTTTGTGTTGTTTGCGTCTCTAGAAATACTTTTTACAGCGTTATATACGTATGTGTTTGTTGTTGTTTGGGGTTAAGGATGTGTATTTTTGTGCCTGTTATGTGTAAGTGTGGTAGTGCTGTGTTTGACTTTAAGATAGATGCAGTACAATGCAGTTAGCTTTTATATTTATGATTTTTATCTGTTTTTGAAAGTAAACCTAAAACAATATAGCCTTTGCAGACCATATTTGGGGAACAGAATATTTAAGCAACCTCTAAAAAGACCTTAGCAACACCCTGGCAACCATCCACAACCCTTAAACTGCGGCTGCATCCAAAATAGCCCCTTATTCGCTATTCCCTACATTAGTCCACTCCAAAGTAGTAAACGAAAACGAGGGAATTCAGACACTTAAAGGGGACATATCATGAAAATACTTTTTCCATGTTTAAGTGCTATAATTGGGGCCACAGTGCTTCTATCAACCTAGAAAATGTGATAAAGATAGTATCTTGGTTTTGGTAAACCATTCTCTGCAAGCATGTGAAAAAATAGGTCATTGAAATTTGGCTCCCCATTAGATGTCAGAAGGGGATATTACCGCCCCTTAATCTGCACTATCCAACCACGGCACTCACATCAGCTCATTTGCATTTAAAAGGACACACATTTTTGATCACACCTACAAAGTGGCCATTTAAATGTGTTATAATAAATGATCTATATGATATTTTGAGCTAGAACTTCACATATGTACTCTGAGGACAGCTCTGGGGATTTATTTGACATCTTAAAAAAGTCTTGTGAAATGTCCCCTTTAAACTTGACTGAAGTACTGCCATCTTTCGGGAGCCTCAGTGGACGAGTAGCGGCTAGCTGTGAGTGTACATCAATTATACATTTATTATTGCGGTGCATTGTGGGGTTGAATGTGTGCACTCAAAAATGTTGAAATATGATTTTGGACACCACTAAAAATGGATGTTCCCTTAAATAGTGCACTATATAGGGGTATATGGAGCTATTTTGGAGACAGTCTGTTTCTCATTTTGAAGTCTTATTTGTTGGCACTCTGATTTTAGGAAAAAACATTATAAAATTAGCATTTATTCATCGTAAGACATATCGTTGTAGTTTCCATCTTACTTTGAAATGCAACAGTTGCTTTTCTGAAATAAGACCTGAAATAACAAACCTTGATGACGCATGCGGCCAACAAATGTGACCTCCGTATAGGACGCAGCCTTCAAACATGACGCAGATGATAGTTCACCCAAAAATGAAAATTCTGTCATAATTTTCTCATCCTCGTTTTGTTTTAAATTTGTTTGAATTTCTTTTTTCTGGTGATCACAAACGAAGATATTTTGATAAATGATGGTAAGCACACAGCTGATTGTAACCATTGACTTCCATAGTAGGAAAACAAATATGATGGAGTTCAATGGGTACTGTCAACTGTGACAAAAGTTTCATTTTTGTTGTGTTGGCAAAGTGTGTATGTAAAAAAATCTTGTTTGTTATGATCCCTATTCAGTTATATTTCAATGTAAAAAATTGCTGTAATTTTGCAGCTGGTTGCCAGTAACTTACTGTAGAAGATAAAGTCTGAAAATATTTCATGTTCATTTAACTTTGAACAAAATGTTGCCAGTAAATAACATAAATGTAAAATCTACAGTAAGTTACTGGCAGATAGTTGCCAGTAATACCCAGTAATATTGTAATTTCTACAGAAATTTTTTACAGTGGTTATTTGAACTGCTGTATTAGACTGTATTTATTTACAAATAAATGTATTCCTAAATTGATGCAAATTTATTCCCAAAATATTTGAGGTACACATTAATCTGAGAGTTTATGTTCGTTTGTAGTGTGATTGACAGGATTAGATGAACAACACAATGTTTGAATGAAATGTGATCTTTGACACATATGACGCTCAAACTGATTTTGCCAAGTGGTTGATGTCCTCAGGGCAACATATTGTGTTGACCCAAGGACAACATTTTTCTAAATAAAACCTAAACCCACCCCAAACCCCAACCATAACCAAAACCAAACCCTAAAATCAGAGGGACATGGTAAGTGAAAACAATGCTCTAGAGCTAATCCTGGTTGTAAGCTTAAACTTAAAACAAACTGTAAACTTATTTCTGAAATCTAATTGGTTGATTGAAATGTTGTCCCAGGGTTGCCCTGAGGACATCAACCACTTGGCAAAATCAGGAGAGCCGTCATAACACACAGCACATCTCTTGATTACATCTCTTGTGACCTTGGCGACAACCATCATTGTCCGGCCAAGAATTCCATCTCTAAATGTTATAAATAAAGACTTTCCTATGTATAATGTAACACGAGGAGGAAGTAAACGCTTTAGTTTAGTGGTTTTCCACAATACTTTCAGCTACATAAAACAACACAATTCAACTCCAAAGCTAACAGTTGGTCCGTTGGAGGGAACGCTGTGTTAAAGCTGTAAGAATGACTAATGAGATGCTGCAGGCTTCCAGCTCTTAATGCCTCCCTTGATTGATTCGTATTTTCGTGTTCAGTAAGGAGACACAGTTATGAGGTTGTTCTCTCTTGGGGTCTATATGCCGAAGACCAGGAAGAGTTTGTGGATTTGAGGTTTTGAGAACCTCACTGACCCAAACTCCCCCATGTTTCCAGGCCTCAAGTTGTGTTCCGTGAAAAGCAACGCTGGATAAATGATCACCCGTTCTGAAGGCAACCTTGTTCCTAAGAAGGTGGGGAGAAAAAAATGAACATAGTGATATTTCCACAAGGGTTTATTTTAATTTAAGACACTCTATGTTCTCATGACAGGATTGATGGAGAGGCTTTAAAATGTTTGTGTGTACAAGTTTGACCATGACTTGGGAGGAAATTTACGCAAACGTAGCATGCAAAAATTGGGTAATACATAGGCCAAATCATGTTTTGTATAAAAACAATAAATATGTCACTAATATATGAAATCCAAAAATGCAAGCTAAAAACATTTCACTTCTCAGCATGTTAAAGTTCAACTTTGGAGAACTTTGACCTGTGAATTCATATTATGTGAAGACAGATGACCAATAAATGATCGATACATTACAATGTTCCTAAGCCCCTAAGGTGACATTGGAGTAAAAAAAATCTAAAGTTTAGTTTCGTGTGCTCATGTGAAAATTTCATGTGAAACTTTCATGTTCTCACACTAAACCTTCATGTGCAGATTTTTTTTAAAGTTTCGTTTCGCGTGCGCACGTAAAACTATCGCGTGTGCACGTGAAAGCGAAAGTTTCACCTGCACATGCGAAAGTTTAATGTGTGCATGTGAAACTAAACGCGCTAATTTCACGTGCGCACGCGATAGTTTCACGTGCTCACGCAATAGTTTCACATGTGCACGCAAAACTAAACTTTATTTAATTTTTGCGCCATATCCCATGGGCTTCGTAACAACATGACCTTTTGAGGTGGAACAAACCCAAACAAAATACAACATTTAATAATAACAAAATCTACCATAACAGCACAAGCATGCAAAAAAATGACTTAAGAAAATAAATCTAGTTTTTAGACAAAAAATATCAAATTTAAAGGAACAGTATGTAGGATTGTGGCCAAAACTGGTATTGCAATCACAAAACGTGTGGCTAAAACTGGTACTGCAATCACACAGCTGGTGGCCAATATACCAAACGACAACATAAACATCAGTTGAGGGCTGCAACTCCACTTTTTAAATGACAATATCCTGGCCGGACCGCTGTTGTGAGTGATAGAAGTATTTGAAATGAAAATGATTTCTTAATGTCTAGTGACATTTCAGGGCCATTTAATGATTAATTGATTTAAATTTCTTACATACTGTTCCTTTAAGTAAATTTATGCAGAAAACATGCAAAAAAAATCTGCCAATGGGGTAAGCAAAAACTGAAATTTTTTCTTAAACACTTATTTCCAGAAAAATTTGCTAAGTTGGAAAAGAAATGTTGTGCTTGTTTTAAGCACAAATTAACTTAAATTTGATATTTAGATTTTCTTAATGAGCAAAATGACCTAGGAAAATAAGTCTAGGTTTTAGACAAAAAAATTAACTTTAAGTAAATTGGTGCTTAGACTGCGAAAAATTATTTTCAAGAAAACATTTCCTAAGTCTTTTTGTATTGTTTTCAGTAAAAATATCTAAAAATTCTTAAGATTAAGATTCTTTTTCTTGATGAGCAAAACGACCCAAGAAAATAAGTCTAGTTTTTAGACGAAAAAATCAAATGTAAGTTATTTTGTGCATAAAACAAGCGGAAAAAAACTCCCAATGGGCTAAGCAAAAAAATCTTAAAATTTTTTCTTAAAGCCCCACTGTGTAGGATCTACTCCCATCTAGCGGTAAAGCTCTATATGACAACCAACTGATTATTAGTTTCTAGCCCCCCCCATTCGGAACGCGTTTTAACTAGTACGGTGGCCCTGTCATGCCAAGGTTAACATGGCTTCCAGTAGCTAAAGCAAAAGCAATGAAAAAAAATGAACAATTTGCATTGTCCTTTGCCTGTGATCCGTCAAAGCACACAGATTTATGTTAAACATGTAAAAAGTCTGATTGTCATGATATGTCCGCTTAAAATCACATAAGTTACAAAAAGCAATCATAAACGTAGCTTAGACACTCCTTTTTCATCCACGCGAGGAAAAATATCACAGGGGCTGTTAAACTTGGTATTAAGATGTGTTTTCATCGATCAGATCACAAGTGGACGAGAGAGAGACATTACGTTTACACTTGGTGTTTAAATCGGTCTCTTTTTGTCCATTTTCGACCGCTTCTCTTCAGATTACTGAGGAGATGGTCTGTGGACCAGTTCCTCTCCTGTCATTTACTCATGAGCTAGAGTAATGACGGGTTTAAATGGACGCGAACTAATATGTCAGAGTCCAATGCTTATGTTTAAGTAAACGTTACATGTCCGTGTATATGTAAGAGCTTTCTCTGATATTGGTAATAAGATCGCTCAACTTTCACACGCTTGTAAAATGAAACGAAAGACGCGCAGATCAGACGCTTTTATCAATGAAAGGCTAAAAATAGCGCTGTACACCGTGTGTTTGTGTTAGAGTTCAGAAAAGATGAAAAACATTTATCTCAGTACCTCAGATTACATAAATGGGCAGAGAGACGGCGTGTGGCTGTTCCAAGACATTAAACCACATGAACGTTTACACTAACAAGTGTTACGCATACCCATGCTATAGTTAGCCAAGGAACTATAAAACTTCAAGTTTACAACATAAACTGTATAGATGTAAACGAATATGCTGAATTACCTGTGGTGAAGATAGAAAGTAACTTGAGTCCAATGAGCCCCATCTTGGAAAACTAACTCCAATAGTGACTTTGGTCTTGATGTTTTTCCTGTCGCGTTGTCGTTTAAAATCCCTGTTTCGCTTCCTTGGCGACTTGTTTTAATGTCCTCGAGAATAGTTCTTCAACAGGCTTTCAAAGCATTAGATCGCAGGTTTATCACGGCGTGCGGCCGAAGGATTCAGTCTAATGCAGGTCGCATATCCGGGCTGCATACGTCATCAAGCCTGGTTTATTTAAATTAACTGAGCATTACATTCGCAAGTCATAAGCATATTACATCAATTTACAATTAACTAAGAATAAATGTCAGCTTTATAATTGTTAATATTCTGAAATAAGACTGTCTTGATGACGTATACCGCCTACACATGCAACCTCCGTAGGCTTCAGCTCGCGGCCAGCTTGAGTGTGCTCTGAAAGCGCGAAAGGCGGAGCTTGAATTTCAGGAATGTCCCTCGTCGGCGAATGTATTTCAAAGATGGAGGCACAACATGGATTCAGCCAGAGAGCGCTACGGCGGTATGCATTTTAAATAGCAGATTCTACACTTACGAGAATACTTTGATTAGTGGGGTGGAAGTAATTACACATGAATGAGCACATACTTTTGGAAGAAAACATGGGTTTTTGCTAAGAATTAACTAAAAAAAGTACACACTGGAGCTTTAAACACTAAATTCAAGAAAAATTAGCTTACCCCATTGGCAGATTTTTTATTTTTTTGCTTGTTTTGTACACAAAATCACTTAAAGGAATAGTCTACCCTTTTGCCGTATTAAACTAGTTTTTACCTCAACTTAGACAAATCAATACATATTTATCTTTTTTCAATTTGTGCACTGTACAGCGCGTCGTGAATGTGTTAGCATTTAGCCTAGCCCCATTCATTCCTGTGGTACCAAACAGGGAAGCCACCAAACACTTCCGTGTTTTCTCTATTTAAAGACTGTTACATGAGGAGTTATACCAGTAAGTATGGTGCCACAAAATAAAACTTTTTTTTGGTACCATAGGAATGAATGGGGCTAGGCTAAATGCTAACACATTCACAACGCGCTGTACAGTGCACGCATTGAAAAAAGATAGGTATGTATTAATTCGTCTAATAACATAGTTTAATATGACAAAAGGGTAGACTATTCCTTTAAATTTTATATTTTTGGTCTAAAATAAGGTGACCATATGTGCCATTCTTCCCGGACGCATCCCGTCCAGGATTTTGTGTTCGTCTTCCGGAAGTCGTATTTGTCGACCGCATACGTCATAGAGGATTATTATTATTACAGAAAAGCAACCGTTACATTTTAAGGTAAGAATGAAACTACGATTGTATGTTTTTAACTGAATGGCGTATGCGGTCAACAAATACGACATCCGGAAGACGCACCGAAATCCTGGACGGGATGCGTCCGGGAAGAATGGCACGTATGGTCACCCTAGTCTAAAAACTATACTTATTTTCTTAGGTCATTTTGCTCCTCAAGAAAATATGTATACATTTAAGAATTTTTTGATATTTTTACTGAAAACAAGACAAAAATACTAAGTTAAGTCATTTTTACAGTGTACACGTGGTACAACTACAACATAAAGTGTAGTAAAAATGCACACTTATTCTCATGAGATCACGTTGCACTCCGAGTGACAGCTTTGGTACCAGTTCATTTCTTACAGTATAGATATAAGCAATAGTAACAGTAATGCTTGCCTTAACATACACCATAGAGACACAGGGCTGATACATCTGCAGCTTTTTTGCAGAATTGATTTATCTGCATCATTACGCTGACATGACATACAGACATGAAGTGTCTGGGTCAGTGTTTAATATAGTTATGACCGCTGAGCTGGATCCTGTACTGACAACATAAAGAGCTCTTAACTGTGGCACCTCTCCCGGCCTGTGATGCAGGTCAGCAGCGACTCTCTGGATCTGTCTGAGAGGCCGTTTGTCATTCAGTAACTGAGCCGTGGGCCGTCCGTCCTGTGATGTCTACCCCCGGGCCACCTGACTCTGCCATCCATCCACACATTATTAATAGGACTTGCATGGCTCGACAGAACCGCTAACAATCCACAAGAGGGTGGGGGTGTGTGTGTGATGGAGAGGTCTTACATGAAATGCTGGGGTACGTTATGAGTAAAGGGTGCAGACGGTCATGCATATTCAAATGTGTGTGTATTCGGAAGGGGTCATTTATTTTGATCTCTATCTTTTTAAAGATAGACACTATCACATCACTTATGTCCTCCAAGACTGTACTGGCCTGATATACACACAACACTACACTGTCTGCACGCTTCTGATTTATCGAAAATCTTTTGGCAACATCAGTAAGTTAACGCTAAGGTTTTGGGAGTTGCTATGGTATCATGAGCCCAAGTCAATGCATCTCACTCCAGCATCTCTAGGATATTTTGGTCATTGGATATGGCTCAGATTTTTCCTTTAATGTCTAAGGGTTATTTAGGTCTCACATCTTTTATTGTCCACCCAAAGTAACAGCACTACACAGCAAGGTCAACTATTACATTTCTCATTCATGCATTTACAGATTGGGATTGTGCTGATGCTTAACTGATCTCTAGTCCAAATTGAAGCTCCAATAAGCTAACACAGTGGTTTTCAAACTGGGGGGTACGAGATGATGCCAGGGGGGCCCAAGTTTTGGGACAATTTAGGACCTACAGAAACATAGCTGCATGCCAACATACACACCCAGTGACATTGACCAGGAAAAGAGAGTCAGTCTACTTGTTTTCCCATGTTTCTGTCTTATTTATAGCTCTCTCATATGTGTGACAGCGGTGGGCAATTGAAATGTGGGTGTGTGTGTGTGATATAGACAAAATACAGATAGCGCAGTCTCTCTCTCTCTCTCTCTCTCTCTCTCTCTCTCTCTCTTTCTCTCTCGTGTGTCTCAGCACCAGCTGCTGATGGGTGTTGGAGGGCAGAGATGATTGGCCGTTATTCATGTGTCCTGACAAGCACTTTTTTGATTTATGCTGTGGCCTCAGCGCCGAGATTTGCCTCCCGCTTTGACACTATATGTAATGCTGATCAAAGGAGCTGATGGAAAGATGAGATATACACAAAGAGTGAGAAAGAGAGAGAAGATGCAACTGACACTTGCTGTTATCTGCTACTGTCAGAGGAGGCATCGGCCTGACACATAATAGTATAAATATCCACATTTCTCTTACATCACTGTTGCTTTAGTTTAGAGTTAGGATTCATGGATAACTCATTTCAAAATGTTAAAAATCTTATAGACTTACATTAAAACAGAGCATACCTGTCAACATTGGGATTTGAAAATAAGCGATTCTTCCCAACAATAAACCCTCCAACCACCCCATGGGTTGTTGTGAAGTGGTTACCAAACTTTTTTATTCCATGGCCTACTTAGACACCAAAATATTTTTAATAGAGATGCAGAAAAAAATACATTTAGAAGTACAAAAAGAAATTTGTTCTGTTTTGCAAGAGAGTAGTTTATATTTTCAATGTATGAATTAAATGTATACGTTTAATTTCAATCCCAAACTATCTGACATCAAAACCATTGCTATACATTTTCATTAATAGTACAAAACAGTGACAAAAACGGTTTGGCAGGATGAGAAATTCAAAAATCTTTTAAAAAAACTTGTTTTAAAAGCATGCATCAGGTTTATTTCAATGCACATATTTTCTTTATGTTAATTTTATGCAATATTTTTTTTTATTTGCACCATTTTTATGAAAGTTAAGACTGAATGGACCTGAAAATGTCAAATGGTTTAACCGTCAATTGCGTCAAAGAATGAGAAATATTAAATATTTTATTCACCATATTGGCATGTAAGCGTAATCATCAAAAAATTATAATTATTTTATTAGTTATTTGTAAATCTTAATTGTAATGCTTTTGTGTAATATTTGTCCTGACATATCTGAAAACTACGGAGCCCCTAAGGGGACATGGAGCAAAAATTAAATAAAGTTTAGTTTTGCGTGCTCACGTGAAACTATTGCATGCGCACGTGAAACTTTCGAGTGCGCACATGAAACTACCGTGTTTAGTTTCGCATGCTCACGTGAAACTTTCGCGTGCACGCATGTGAACCTTTCGCTTTCACATGCACACGCGATAGTTTCACGTGCGAGTGCGATAGTTTCACGTGAGCACGCAATAGTTTCACGTGAGCGCGCGAAAGTTTCACGTGAGCGCGCGAAAGTTTCACGTGAGCACGCGAAACTAAACTAAACGATTTTTTTTACTCCAATGTCACCTTAGGGGCTCGGTAGAAAACAGCTCTGTTTTCTAAATAATCTTTGACAATGATGTAGAGAAATGTAAAAAATCATATTACACTAAACTAGATGATTATATTTTATTTATTCATTTTATTAATTTCCACATTTTTATTAATATATAAATTTTTCATTTAAAAAATACTAGTTACACCAATTGACACAGACCGGTTACACCACATTGACATTTTTGCAATTATCCCCCAAATATTGTATATATGGAAGTAATCTGCAATTTATTTTAACCCTTTTACATTTAATTGAACCATACGGAAACAAAATAATTAACGTCACATCATTGACCCTTTTGTCTTATTCACTACATCATCCAAGTGATTTTGCGCAATCCACTAGATCAGGGGTCTTCAACGTTTTTTGGGTCTGGGACCCCTTAGATGATGCCGGCTTAAAAACGGCATGGAGCAGGGACCCCCTAATACTAAATGTGTAAAACAGAGATATTTAAGTAAGCAGTAAGGTACGAGAGGCTGCTTTTTCGTATTAGGCACAACGCAAAGTGGAGTAAAGTACAACTGATGACTAATCAGAATCAAGGACTGGAACTGTTTTATAAATAGAAACAAACCATATTGTCACACAGCCATACTATATTTACATGCATATTTTTTTTGTTAAAGTAGATTTCTTTTTTATATTAATAATAATAATATTATATTATTTTAAGGTATTTGCAGTGTAATATATTTTCATTTTACTGTGAATTGGACAAGGGCTTTCAGTTTATAAAGACGACTGATCATGGTGAATGGCACAAAGAGAGGCTGTGATACTTCATAATTCTGAGGTCTGCCTTTCTCGTGTATCATGATTGTCACTTTTCATTGAGTTTAAGTAACGCAGGTTTATTTTCTGTATAGCTTCATATCAGACTCAGGATAACAACATGCAACGATCGAGTCCGAGCGCATCTCTTTGGGGAAACTTTTTGAGAGGCGGATTTCAACCTGACTATGAATCTTGCACCATTACGGCATGCGATTCATTAATTTTTAAATGCGAGCGATAGTTTTGTCACAGTTTAAAATGCAGACGCGGTGTGTTGTCATTTGCCTGTTGAATTAGCGCTTTAAATCTGAACCGCGTGAAAGCCGTCCAAGCTCAGAAATATTGGTGAGAACATGTCGCACTGATTCTAAAATGACAATCTGAAAGATATTTTATTTTGGTCTGCTGGCTAAACTGAACGCGCGCCTTCAAACTTATGCGGCCACGCACGTGCACAACTTAAAGGGGACATGTAACGTTTTGTACATAAATTTTACGTTTTAAGCAAAAAAAGCTTGTTGTTAAACATCATTTGGCGGACCCCCTGCAGTTCCGTCACGGACCCCCGGTTGAAGACCCATAATTTAAAAATCCCCTGAGAAGAGAATGGATGTGGGATACCTTTTTTCCTTTGTTTTGTGGCTTTCCTGAATCTGCAAAGGACCTACGCAATCTTTAACACCTAATAAGTGTATTTGTAAGCTTAACCAGTGTGATTAATTTTATAATGTAAGATTCAGATCAGATTTCACCACAGTAACATTGTGTTGCATGCCTATTTTGTTAGTAAACATCAGTGGTGGAAATGACTCAATGACTCCCATATAAAATCTGATGTAAACACTAAATAGCTTATATCAAAACTTTGTATATACATCAGGCCCACCCTTGTGAATTAATTGTCTTATGAAAGCTTTTGTAAGATTTTTTATAAGTAGGAAAAATAAGAAAGTTATATGTAACGTAATCCATGTAAAGGAATTTGTAGCGGGATAGAATGGTAAAATACAGGACAAATCCTGGAAAAACCGGTATGAACCAAATCATTTACATTTAGTCATTTAGCGGATGTGTTCAAACAACTTACAAAATGGTAAGGATGAATCATTTTACTACAGCAATGATAAATCCTGTAAGCATGGTGTCTTACACTTACGGTAAGTTGCTGTGCAGGGAGTTGGCATCGGGAGTTGGCATCAGGGATTTGGAAATATCTCTTAGTCTGTGCATGGCTGGACATTGCAGATTGCAGTGTTGTCGTCTCACACAGGAAGTCTTGAACCTGTAAGTATTGGCCTGAACCTGTGAAAAAATAACACTTACATGGTCACTATGCCATCAAAAAAATCTTAGCTATGTTAGGAATGAAACACAAGCACACTGCTTACTGAATACTGTGGAGTATTTATCACATGCTACCTAATGTTTTTTATATAGCATGTCAAACTTTATACAGCATTGATGTGTTGCATGCTTAATTCAGTGAGCGGCATTACGTTACCAGCACAAAAAGTGATAGGTTTGATTTTCAAGGAATATGTATACTCCGGAAATGCATAGGTAATATGCAATGTATGGCACTTTGAAAAAAAAGCATGTAAAAATGAAATGTAAAAACACAATTTAAAAAAATCTGATACGTAAGTGCATTTTTGTAAAACGTACAATATTCAGACAGAACTGGCTGTCCTATATGCAGACACACACTCACACACGTGTCCAGCTACGGTAGTCGAAATTTCCATTACACAACCTCTGGGAGGTTAAAAGCAGTTGTGTGTTTGCCCAGAAAGTTCAGCTTTTTAAAACAATAAGGTGAAGGCTAACAGCAGTAAACACTCGCTCTCTCGTTTATTCAGTTCATTGCCTTTTTCTCCTGAATCTCTCTCTGAGCTCTGGGAGTCTTGGTTCAGTATTAAATACCTGTTTAAAGGACTTCCCAGCTCTTCCCAGTAGCATTGATATTCATATATTGTGCTTGTGCGCCTGAGAACACAGATATTGGGGTAAAATGCCCAAAAACTAAAAACCATCCATTTATTTTTCAAAATCCCTCCAAGATATTTACTTTTCTCAGTTTAACACATTCTGAACATATATTACCAAAGCCATACTGTGTGCAGTTTTTCCTTTCAGGCCTTTACAGAGGTAGATACGAGGACCTGTGCAGCGTTATTTCCCCGTTTACCTTTCACTATAATGTTGTAAATGCTTTTGTCTGTCCATGTGATGGGTAGAATGAGTGGAGAGACACATTTATCTCTTTCACCCTCCCTTTCTCCTTTTCTTGGCCCTAAATACACGTTGAAGAAACTGATTGCTTATCAGCACACAACTCTAGTGAGTGACGGACGCTGTGCAAACACACTGATGATGAGGAACAAACTTTCCCTAACTGATCTGAGAACAGCTCTGAATTTTCTTTTACTTTGGAGGAATGCCCTGACTGAAACGGCTTCAAATGAGCAATATAAGATCAGATGGCTTATTATTTATAAAGCATGCATACTCACAGATTGATCGTAGAGTGCGCATACGCCAAAATTCATGACAACGTTCACATAGAAACAGTCTTTGACGTGAAAAAGTGCTTAAGTTGAAAGTGAGGCGATTTCGATGCGTATGTTCATTCTATAAATCACACATATAGCCTTTGAGAAATTGTCGTAAGATCATATTTAGGACTGTTTCTACCTACCCGTTCTCACCAAGTTGCGAACAAATGACACGCAGTGTGATTATCGTGCAATAGATACGCCAAATTCCGATTTTGCGTGCATATGATACGCCAGTCCTTCCCATTCACTTATATGGCGAATCGTTTCGTCACGTTTTATTTATTGTTTTCTCATTTGTTTTCTGTTTTTTAAACCATTTTCGCTTGGGTTTAGGGTTAGATTTCAGATTTGTTTAAGTAGGTTATTTAATATACAGGTTTCTCTAAGTTTTTATCTATATTTAAGCCATGGTCGCTTGGAGTTGGGGTTAGAGTTGGGGTTTGGGTTAGGATGTCATTTTTATATAACAAAAAGTTGTTCTAACCCTAAACCCAAGCGAAAATGGTAAAAAAAACAGAAAACAAATGAGAAAACAATAAATAAAACGTCACGAAACGATTCGCCATATAAGTGAATGGGAAGGACTGGCGTATCATATGCAGGCAAAATCGGAATTTGGCGTATCTATTGCACGATAATCACACTGCGTGTCATTTGTACGCTTTTTGGTTTCTACGCAGAATTTTATAAATGAGGCCCATGGAGTTCTTCTGTTGGTAAACTGGAAAAAAAAATAATTCATTCAATTTACTCAAGGTAAGTGGTTGCAATCAATTTATTTAAGCTACTTAAACAAAAAAGATTAGTAAAGTAAAATAAAATAAAAAACTTTTGTTTAAATGTAGCTTAAATAAATTGATTGCAACCACTTACCTTAAAAAAATTGAGTAAATTGAATGAATCATTTTTTTTTCAGTGTAAACATTTTGTTTCAAAAGATGTCTGTAATAGCTTACTAGCATTCAAAGTAGTAATCCACAAAAAAGTGAAATCTTTTAGGCCTTGTTTACATGAGAACGCTCTAGGGTAAAAACGTAAAAATATTTTTTTGGATGTGCCTTTCATTTACACGGCAAGGGCATTTTTGGGGCTTAAAACGCAAAAAAGTGAAAACACCCTCCAGAGTGGAAATCTTACAAACGCTCTACAGTCACGTTCCCGTCTAAAAGGTAAAACACAAATCTCTACTCACGGTGGCTCTCGTCGCGTACGCGTTTACGTCACAGGCACATGACAGTTCAGAAAATTAACAACAAACATGTTGGATTTTCCCATATGTTGGACCTTAAAGTTGCCATAGCAGCTCTGATAAATGTACAAGTGTTACCAGCAGTTGTACGAAATATTCACAGCTAGTATTACTGATCAGAGAAGGTTCATTAAATTGTTGATGCGTCAATTCTTCTGAGGCAAACCAGTTGGCTTTGGACGAGACCTGGGAGAACAAGGAAGAAGGTTGTACGCAGGTGCGTGGACTTGGTGTTGGTGTGTGTCAGTGCTTCACATTGCCACCTAGCCACCTGGAGTGCATACTACATCAAATATCACACACTTTTGCGTCACCATATGCACGCAGATCCCCCCCCCCAAAACGCTAGTATAAACGCGAAATTAAAAGTGATAACGCAACGCCACTTTTGCGTTTTCCCTTCAGATCGTTTCGTGTAAACGTAGCCTTAATTTTGCTTAGTGTTTCTTTTCCAACGCTATCTCACGATAATTCGTACATATTTCACGAGTTGGCTGATTCGTATTCATTCATATTCCTGTGACGTTGGGGTAAGGGGTTAAGTTTTGTTGTTGTTCTTTTCATGAGAAACGTATGTTTTTGTACGATTAACTTTGTATGAATTCATACAAATTAGCACACTCATAAAATATGTACGAATTCTGGTGAGATCAGGCTGTCTTTTCCCAACACAATGGCAATTCGTATGTATTACGTGATGGTATTTTTTCGTACTACCGCATTCGTACGTTTCTGTATGGTTTGCTTTCGTCCCGTGATGTTGGGATTACGGGTGGTGTTTAATTATTGTGTTTTTTCTAATAATCATACAATTTTGTATGATTCACTTTGTACGAATTCATACAAATTAGCCAACTCGTTAAATACATACAAATTCCCATATGATCAGGCCCCCTTTCAACTTTTTGAAAAATATAAAAGTATATTTTTTTTTCAGCTAATGATGCTTCTATATATAAGACCAAATAAAAATAATACAAATTTTAACTCTTTAAGTGTAATTTTTGTCCATTTCACAAATTAACACTTACAAATAAGTTTGATATAGTTATTGGAATGCGCATTTGGCATGCTGTCCGAGGAGAGGGCTCAGGGCTCGACATTAGACCCAAACCCAGAATATCCCCCCTCCCTGTTCTGGGGTGCTTTTCCCAAAAATTTTGTTAGTTAACTAACAATACCATTAAACTTTATTGGTAACGACAGAACTTGCAACCATGCTTTCGGGAAACGCAACCCTGGTTATGAAGGTGACCAGGCAAGTGTGAGGAGATTGGGTGGTGGAGGGATGCTGAAAATATCGAGGAACATGAGTGAGTCGATTCCCAGTTTATATGAGGTGGTTTCCTGGACAGGAATTAGCTAAAGCTAGGACTCGGCCTTAGTTTAATAATGAAATATAACATGTTTAACAAACATGCCTTACTAAAAACATTTCTTGTGTGCATTTTGAGGCAAAACAAAGGCCACTGATGTCTTTTAAGAAATGTCAGTGCAGTTGTTTTCAGTTTGGACAGCTCTTATATTTATTTTAGTCTAGTACTAGTCTAATCCCTGTCTGGGAAACCACCCCTATATGTTTACATTAATGCTGATCATTTGATTGTTGACAGCTGGTCACAATTACAAAGTGATTAGGTAGATTATTTGAATGTGTTCCTCCCAAACTTTGTTAATAAAACATAATTGACGTCAGGTCAAAAAAGTAGTACCTTACTTCACAAAAATTTACCAACATAAAATAAAATAATAAACATAAAAATGGTTGCTATATACTTTAAGCTTCTTCTCAATCGTCCAGTCTCATGGACTTCAGACTTTAGGTGAAATGCTCCAGAAGTAAAAAAAGACTGATATCCATCGAAATGGATGCAAGGTCCAATTAAAGACAAAAACCACATTAGTCTCATAATCAACGTTTGATTCAATCAATAATTTTACATTAATTTTAACAAGACAGGTGTCCTAAAGGAACAGGGTTGGAGACCCATGATGTAGGATGATTTATGCATAAAAACAGTACAACATCACAAAACCAATTTAGCTGGGACTGTGTCACATATTCAGATGTGGTATGTCAATGCGTGTTGATTTACTGACACCACTTTAGCACTTCCTGATGTGCATTACTGGAATGTAATGGATAAAAATAAATGTGTGTACTACATTTTAAGAAATAACAACTTGAAAATGATGCTAATGATGTAGTTCTGCTTATTTCAAAGGAAGACTATAAACCACAATGTTTAGACAATAATTTTACATAGTTTTGTGATTGATCAAATGAACGGAGTCATCATTACTTGGGTATTAGTGCTGTGTAAATAACTTCAAAATGATGTTGTTGGTGCATCACTAATGTTGAGCCAGTCTCAAAACAAACACATCCCACAATCCTTTCCTCTAACTCCCTGCCACCAGCTCTGGAAGAAAACTTCCTTGGCATTTACCTGGAAACATGTCACAGCAACCAGACTACGCAATTTATACTGCGGGACTGTGCGACTTGAGCAGACCAGAGGCAATTACATAACACAAGCAGAAACAGTGTTAGTATTGTGCTTTGTGTGTGAGTGTATGTTGACTCCAGATGTGAGAGAGACGTTCTCCTGTTACACTCGGTGTTAATCACACCAATCCATCAGTTTCTACCACACACGCTCCTTCACACATTTACTGTGAGCGCCTGACAGAAACAGAGATATATAATCATATGGGATAGGATGCAATTACAAAAACACCTCCATTGTATTAGTATGTGTACGTCATTTATGAGCAACTATGAAATCAGATCCCTAATTTTCTGATAACAAAATGAAATCATCAGAGTTTAATATGAATACTGCCTTTTATTTGATGGGCTCGTTTATGAAGTTGTAACAAAGTTATACTGTATGTGTTGGTGCATGTTAATAATGTGTCTGTTATGACATAGCAAAGACCCATGCATGGGTGAATTATATTTAAGTACAAAATCAACAGAAAAACTAATACATTTAATTTATTTGCATGAATCATATTCAAGGGTGTTTACACTGTACAAAATTCCTTATTGCACTTAAATGTTTAAGTTTAATCAACTTGAATTTACAATGAATTTTAATAAAAGTATAAATTATCAAAGTAACATTGAAATACTTACAGTAAGCTTAAAGGTGCAGTGTGTAAATTTTAAAATAATCTTTTGACAGCAATGCAATATAATATAGATAACTATATTATTTTCAGTGGTGTATAAAGACCTTATATAACGAAATTTTGTCACTATGTTGTCTCAGATGATAACATGTCTGTCCTGTGATGGCTATCGTAGCTTCTCTATGAGCTTCGAAAGGGAGAGGTGCAATTCACAACCTTACCACTAGATGCCGCTAAAATCTACACACTGCACATTTAAAGGAACAGTATGTAAGAAATTTATATCAATTAATCATAAAATGGCCCTGATATGTCACTAGACATTAAGAAATCATTTTCATTTCAAATACTTATATCACTGACAACAGTGGTCCGGCCAGGATATTGTCTTTTAAAAAAAGTGAATTTGCAGCCCTCAATGACGTTTATGTTGTCATTTTGTGTATTGGCCACCAGCTGTGTGATTCCAGTACCAGTTTTAGCCACAAGTTTTGTGATTGCAATACCAGTTTTGACCACAATCCTACATACTGTTCCTTTAAACTTAATTTATAACAAATCCTCACTGGTCAGGACAGTTGAAATCAATTTTAAATTCAAGTTTAAACTTAACAATTTAAGTGCAACAAGGAATTTCTTACTACACTGTCAGAGAAAATAGTAAAAATATGTTCCCTAGCTGTCACAGGGGCAGTACCTTTACAAAAAAAGTACACCTTTGTAACTAAAATGCTTGTCCATCAATGCTTATAGGAGTCCCGGGATCACCTCAGCAAGCCCATGTATTTAAAGATAATGTTTTGCATCAAATTTGCTTACCTGCGCCACCTGATTTGATATTTACTTGTTAAAAGCAAAAATTTAATAAAAATGAATTTGCATTATTCATTTGAACAATGATTATATTACGAATCACTGAATTACAACAATTTTATGTAATTTATCTTCATTATGGGAAGTGATATTGTTTGGTCATAGTTTAAAGGGACTGTAAGTAGGATTTACCCCCATCTAGTGGTGAAATTGTATTTTGCATTCAAACGAACATTGCTCTCTAGCGCCTCGCTTTTCCAAATGTGTGCTGCAACTACGGTAGCCGTTATGTACTCACTGATCTCCTTGTCCGTGGCAGCTGGTTTACGTGATTGAATGAAAACGCATTGTGGAAACGCATTGGTAGGCTTGTGCTTTTTGTCCCTCTCATAGTTTACCAATACGGCGGAACGACATGGAAGCCTCCTTGTACTTAAACGTTCAATATAAGTAAAGAGAAGAAATTCTAAGCTTACAAAGAAAAGTCAGATCACTGGCAGAGGTCATTTGACACCAACGAGGAAATATTTATGAATAAAGACATTGATTTTGATTAATAAAATACTTAAAACCCTACTTACTGCTCCTTTAAGAATAGCAGTGATCGTTCAAATTAGACTTTATTTCTTTGTGCACACCTTCATTTTACATTTCTTTTTTAGATATTGGAGTAAAATATGACCATATGTATTTTGACAGATATAATAGGATTAGCGACCTGTGTGTGTGTGTGTCTAAGCAATATTTCCCCACTTGTTTCTATAATGAGACCGCCCACTGCTCTGTAATCACCTTGCGTCTTATTTAAAATATCACTATGAACACATTGACAACTTGAGTTGATTTTGTTTTAGGGAGCTTTAAGAGATAATCACATCCCTCTGTTTCTCTTTCCTCTATTCCATCATCTTACGCACAACTGATTTTGGCTGCCGGTCTGCAATAACCTGTAATCCCATCATTTATTTCAGGACCTCGGTCAAGACACAGAGGATTTAAAAACTGGAGTATAATGAACTGCTCTTTGATTTTCACTTAGGCCACGTTGACACCGCTGTTGAATGTGACTCAGATGTCATTATTTTTTCCTTACACATGTGACACACATCTGCTGACAGTATGAACAGCAATTGAATTACATTCAGAGGAAGAAATGCATTGGATTAAATCAAAAGAACGTTTGAATACCCTCAGGTGAGAATATATGATATTTTCACCTATTATAAGATGAGATTTGAGAAGTTTCCCCAATAGTATGGTGGTCAGTTTAAAAGCATTGTATTCAAAGACATGTTAAATATAATAGTTATTTTGAGCTATTTCCATATCTTAAACTGCACACGTATCTTGAATGCACACAAATCTTTACACTTTAAATACATTAAAGGGGAAATATCATGAAAATCTGACTTTTCCATGTTTAAGTGCTATAATTGGGTCCCCAGTGCTTCTATCAACCTGGAAAATGTTAAAAAGATCAACCCAGTAACTTAGTTTTGGTTAACCATTCTCTGCAAGCATGTGAAGAATAGGTTGAATTTGGCTCCCCTTTTGATGTCAGAAGGGGATAATACTTTACCTGCACTATCCAAACACATCACTGCAATTTAGTGCAGAGAAAAAGAAAAAAGAATAATTCACAGCACAATTGAGTTTCAATTTCAACAAACCACCATCACAAGACATTGTTTGGTTTGGTGGTTTGTCCTCCGCTGCAGTTGGGTTATGTTTAGCTCTGTCCTCCAGCATACAGTACTTAACCCAATGGAAAGTCGTTTAAGTGCCCATCTGCCCACTCCTAATTCCATTTGATGACATTTTCTCTATCCCTCTTTTATCCCGGTCAGACCTTACTCCTTTCAGACATTGATATCTTACCCTGCCACGTGTCGGACAGCCTGACACATCTACACCACCCTCAGCGGTCACATTGTCCCTGCAGACAGCGAACAGTCTTGTGATTTCCATCATATTTTAAGAAGTACCCTCCCGCACAGGGAATTACACTTCCATTATGTCAGCGTTCCCAGAGCGAGCCCATAATAATCTTTCTCCATTCACGTACAATGGGAAGAAAAGTGAATGCCGACGACGGAGCTCTGTTGACTTCCAGTCACAGAGGTTGCAGACCATTGCAGCTTAGTCAGAGGACGCGGTGACCGTTTGATAAATACTGACAGCTAAAGTGCTCTGAGTCCCATTAGCCTGAGTGAGAGAGATACTGCCATGGCCTGGCTTCTCAAACAGGATATGATGTCATGAAACAACATCACATCACTTTAATTCGTTTGGCCGAGCGCTAATTAAAGCTCCCATCTGTCACCCGCAATTTGTAAAGTTACTTTTTGGCCGCGTGGCCCTACTGCTCAGACGATGCCGCCTCGGAGAGCCGTGTTCGAGTTCAGCATTTTGCGTCAGTGGTGAATAGTGAGGTATGTCTGAGTGGTGAGATAAGATTAAGAGGATGGAAATGTTTCTGATAGGTGGCACGGGAGTCACGTTACCTGATAAAAATCTCATATCAGTCTTGGTAGGCTCCATCATCGTATGGCACCTGAGACCCTCTCTGTCAAATCTCTTTCAAGTTTCGAAATAGCATGTATGTTAAATGAAAGTGGGCTGGATTGAGGTCTGACGTGCAAATGTGTATGGTGATAAAAATCGCTCTGTCTGGTATGTATTTCCTTCACAGTTGGAGGGGTATCGGGCTCGCTCTGCGCTCTTTCAGGCTAAGTGAGGCTTACTGTGCCAAATCCAAATCTGATAACTAGTCACAATCTAACACCACGGGTGAAAAGGTTTAAATGCCCACTGTAACCACATCAAAGGAAAGGGATTTCTAACCTACCTTTTTTTATTGTGATCAAATGTTTTGGCTTGAGAAGTGCGATCAGTGTCGGGTTGGATAAGTGAGATTTAGTCATTTGTTCAGCATGTTCTGATGATATAACTTTATATAAATTCTTTACTGCTGTGTTATATTTGTAAATCAAGAAAGGTATTTGAAAACTTCAGTAACATTTTTATGAATGTCTTCACATTTGATTAAAGCTCACGTAACACACGCTGTTTCTGCATTTCTGATATTAATCTGGAGTACCTATGGAGTAGTATGACATCCTTTATATCTCTGAAGAGTTTTTAGTTTAATCAGATTTATAAAAGAAAGATTAGCTTTACCGAATCTTTCCGATAACGTACGAAAAAATGAAGAAGGAGGAGTTATAACACGGGAGGAGCGAGAACGAGTCATGCAACACTATACAACACTGTTTTAACTTATGATTCACTACATGTTCGTGTCATTTATATAATATACACGCGCCTATTTCCAACAGAAGACAGAAGTCTTACTTACCACGTGTAACTCGTCACGAAAATCCACCGCATCAAACACACACGCAAAACTCCGCTGCTAATCCGGATAATAAACTATATCCATTGTTTCCATAAGGCTGGATGTCTTCTCCTTACATCCAAAAACACACTTCTTGTTGTGCCATTGTTGACTTTTGAAATTAAACAAAGCTGAGTGGCGTGATAAGCTGTTAGCAAGCTCTAGCGTCTCCCGCTGACTGACAGCTGGGCGGGGTTTTCCGGGGGAAGTTTTCCGGCGGAAGCCCATATAAAGAAGTGATACGTATCGAAAACCCCTGAAACGTCAGTTAGAACCGTAATCGAAAAAAATTAGCCGAAACTTGTACGAACCCTGGCGAAGTGCATTCGGCACAGAAATACTCTGAAACACGCCCAACTGCATTTTTGACACTTTGCCTACGTTTAGCATGAGGAAACAACTCTTAAACTGTGTTAATAAGTCAGAATGCTTGAAATACCATTAAACCCCCCCTTTAAAAAAGTGGCATAAAGATAGCAAGGCCTACCTTTAAAGTTTCATTTTTTGCCTCGTCTTTATGAAAGTGTTTTACATTGTACTGCCACTAGATGGTAATAATTATCTTTTTGATGTGAAATCTTCCATTTAAAAAAAATCAGTACAAATAAAGTTTAACAAAACACAGATTGATTATTTTCAGAATTAAAGTTGCTTTTCTTTCATTAACGTTGGAATGGACTTCATCTCTGAGTCTCAAAGGGGTTAAGTATCACACACTAGCCTCACAATTTGCTTTTTTTTAAACTTTGTACAAGTTGATCATCAAGTGCACAACATCAAAGCAAATTCTCATAATTTTGGACAAATTGCAAATGCTTTGGGATTATTACATGTACAATTGTCTGCTGTTTGCTACATTTTCATCAAAATACATTTTACTGGTTTATGTAGTCTTACACTTCAAAACATTTAGGAATTAGTTCATCGTACGAGTCATGTCATACAAAATGTTTGACCTTTATGTCATAATCTGTTACTGTTAGCATGCTTTCCATAGGTTTTTGTAAATGTGAACTGAATTGATAAATCTTTTTAAGGTGAATCTTAAAATTTTGAGTTCAGTAAATTTGACATTTCTTACAGTGTACAGTGAACCTTTCTAATTTTATTTTTATTTGTGCTGTAAAATATGATTTTTTTCAACACATATAATTTTGTACACTTGGTATGCTGACAGCATGGCTAAATATTTTCATGTTTATGAACAATGACACATAGACTTGCATTGGGATGAGACTGACAAGTTCACTGATGTTAAAATGTACTTTTAAGAGATGAACAAAGGATTTTGAACACATTACAGGCTTTTGCTGAACATGATTTTATGCAGTTTTAACAAATTGTGCTGAGAAATGCACGCATTATTTTATATGCACATTTTAAAAAACGATTTGAGAAATGCTGAAAAACCATAATTCATTGCACCTTAACTTTCATCAGTTTTACTGCCTCTGCCATAGGGGGAAATTTAATATAAGCTTTAATTTGTGTTTAAAATCTCATATGCATGGATTTACAATATTTTCATTCATGATAAAGATTGCAAATGATAAATGAGTTTAATGTCTGATTAAACAAACCATTCCATGTTTTGGAAATGTTAAAGTTTCCAATAAATTATAACATACTACAGTTATTGTAACTAATTGTTTTTTCTCAAAAAATAGACACAATATTTAAAAGTATGTTATAACAGTATGTATATATTACATAAAAATATACATTGTTTATTTTAAAATTATGTTTTTACTCTATAAACGATAAATAAGGTATTTTTTCATTTATTACAGTCTTACAATAACAAAACTATAAAATGTCCCGGTATGTCTAATGTAATCCTTAATAATTTCAACCTGTAGTTTTTACATCACGATAATAAAAGCAAACCGAATAGTTTTAGCGCCTCTTCTGTTGTAGATGGGCGGAGTTACACTATACGCTATGTATTTTAAGTTGTAAGTAGGCGGAGCTCGATCTTTGCATCAACCATTGTTCAGTATCGTGTGGGCGTGGTCAGACGAGTGCGTCGAGAATGTCCCGCCCCCGCATTAGAGCGCATTGAGAGAAGAGGCGAGCGAGAGTTCAGTGAGCGCCAGTAGAGATGAGAGGAGAGCGCTGAAAACACCCTGCGTGCTTCACAACGACCGTATGCTTTTCAGAGGTTTGGAAATAACCGGAGATAAGAAGAAATGTGTTGTTTATCTTGTTGAACTCCTCCACGATGCTGTTATGATTGCAAATGCGGCGTTGACTGACGCGAAATATCACTTATTTTTCCGTGACAGTGCACGCGCGCGTATATGACGATCCTGGACTTAAAGCATCGTATTGTACGATGTGAAGACTTTGTTTGAAAAGGAATAAGAGGGATATTCAACTTTCTGGCGTTTTTTAATTGGATGACAGTCACTGAAACACTGTTAATGTAAGCGGGGTCTATGGAGCTATACAATCACTCATAACTCACCACCTTTACAAAATTATCTTCACTTCAGACTGTTTATACCAGGAAAGTTTTCTCATTCAAAAAGAGTGACTGAAAATCCAGCATGGGACCTTTTATAATTTTGCTTTCTCTATGGTGTCAGCTGGTTATAGCTGCCTACAGCCTTGAAATGAGCTCTTATGACCTGGAGAGAGGGAGACCAGCTAAATGTGAGCCTATTACCATCCCCATGTGTCTAGGCATTGGGTACAACCTCACGCGGATGCCCAACTTTATGGGCCATGATAGTCAGAAGGAGGCTGAGAGAAAACTCAATGAATTCTCCTCGCTGGTGGAGTACGGCTGTGATGTGCACTTGAGATTTTTCCTCTGCTCCCTTTATGCCCCCATGTGTGCGGACCAAGTGTCCACGTCCATTCATGCCTGTCGTCCGATGTGCGAACAGGCACGTAAGAAGTGCTCGCCCATAATGGAGAAGTTTAATTACGCCTGGCCGGATTCGTTGAACTGTTCGAAGCTGCCCACCAAAAACGACCCCAACGCCCTGTGCATGGAAGCGCCGGAAAACGATACCAAAACCGAGACCAAGAAAGGAGAAGGTATGTTGCCCGTGCCACACAGACCCAGGCAGCAAGGCACTGTGAACGGACGCACTGGGGGCGGCGTAGGAGTTTGTGAGAACCCGGAAAAGTTCCAGTACGTGGAAAAAAGTGAGACGTGTGCCCCACGCTGCTCGTCTGCTGTGGACGTGTTCTGGTCCAGACAGGATAAGGACTTTGCATTCATCTGGATGGCGGTGTGGTCGACTTTGTGCTTCATATCCACAGCTTTCACAGTCCTCACCTTCCTTCTTGACCCTCATCGCTTTCAGTACCCAGAGCGGCCCATCATCTTCCTCTCCATGTGCTATAATGTCTACTCGGTCGCCTTTATCATTCGGTCCGTCGCCGGGGCGGAGAACATTGCGTGTGACCGTGAGAATGGGGAATTGTACATCATCCAAGAAGGCCTGGAGAGTACAGGTTGTACCATAGTCTTCCTCATACTCTATTATTTTGGCATGGCAAGCTCTATCTGGTGGGTTATCCTCACCATCACCTGGTTTCTGGCCGCTGGTAAGAAATGGGGTCATGAGGCTATCGAATCGCACAGCAGTTACTTCCACATGGCTGCGTGGGGCATACCCGCACTGAAGACCATCGTCATCCTCACTATGCGGAAAGTCGCAGGCGATGAGCTCACCGGACTTTGCTACGTGGGCAGCATGGATGTGGGCGCACTAACAGGCTTCGTCCTCGTCCCGCTCTCCTGCTACCTCGTCATCGGAACGTCTTTCATCCTGACCGGCTTCGTGGCGCTCTTCCACATCAGAAAGGTGATGAAGATCGAAGGCACCAACACGGAAAAGCTGGAAAAGTTGATGGTGAAAATCGGCATCTACTCTATCCTCTACACGGTCCCTGCCACCTGCGTCATCATATGCTACTTCTACGAGCGACTCAATATGGACTACTGGAAATTCAGAGGATTGCAGAGCAAGTGCACCACATTCCCAGGCCGCAGGAACGAGGACTGCTCCCTGGAGTCTTCGGTACCCACGGTGGCCGTGTTCATGCTGAAGATCTTCATGTCACTGGTGGTGGGCATCACCAGCGGTGTGTGGGTCTGGAGCTCCAAGACATTGCAGACTTGGCAGGGACTGTGCAGCAGAAAGTTGACAGACAGGACTTGCAGGAAACATTGCAGTGGGAGTTGCAGCACCAGTCACTGTCACTACAAAGCGCCTGCCGTCATACTGCACATGTCTAAGACTGATCCCTACTCGGATAGTCCCACGCATGTATGAGCGCAGCTCATGGATCTAATCTATGATGTACTGTATAGAGGCAGAACCCAGGCCTCTCTCTTTCTCTTTGTGTCGGACTTCAAGAAAGGCAAAGTGTGTGCCGTGAACTTAAAACCTAATGGATTGATTATCAGTACTTGTTATTTAATAGGGGTTTGTTTCATTGCTTGCCATAGAAAAGCAAAAATGAGAAATATTTACACCTGTTCACACAGTCTAGTCAGTTTTTATCTACAAAGCCAGTCATTCTTGCATGGAGATATTTACTTAAACTGTTACTTCAAACTGCTTAATTTCTTGTTAAAATGACTTTTATTTATTGTAAATATATATATATATATTTAATATTTTTCTGTCTTGGTTTCTCACAAGATGGCATTCATGAGTCTTCAGTCTGTTAAAAAGTGCCTTTTTGGAGAAGAAAATAAAGTGTTATATATTTTCAACAGTTGTCTTAAATTTTTTGCAGTACTAAAACTTTTTAAAAGGGTAAAGTGCTCCACTTTGCGCTAGTAGAAATACACTATTGTGTTGTGCTGTTGCTACAGTAGTCAAACTATTATTTTAATTGAAGGCGAGCAGTTGTTGGCCGACAGTTTCAGGTTTTGTTTAGAGGAGGAAGTTGAAAAGCAGCGTCATGGTGAGACTTTTCGCATGGATTGGAACGAGAAAATGCGTCAAAGCAATGCAAATATTTTGATGAAGAAAGCTACGTTTGCATCTGAAAGGTTGCCCCGGTTCAAATGCAAATCGATCCTTGAGGGACTCTTTCAGAAGCCCTCAATAGGCCCGGGCTACCCCCGAATAACACTTTATGTGCCGCGGTCCTGTGGCTTTGTAAGCCCCTGACAGAAATAAATCTCTGTTGACCGTTTTTAGGGACTAAGTTGTCATTAATCGTGTGGATTACGCTTGTACGGCTTAAACAGATTCAGGCACTTTACCGTTTATAATGCATCACGTTGTACTCCATGTTCACTTCTTTTCTTTCAGGCTTTTACTCTGTTTTCTCTTTATTTTACCCCTGTATGACAGACCTCCATTGAGCGCGTTTGCCAAAAAAAGAAATCCCTGGTGATTTTCTCCACTTCATCCTCAAAAGGAATTGTTGAGCCGAGCGACAGACAGTAGCATGGATTTCACATCATCACCTTTAAATGTAAAGGTTGTTCTGGAATTATATTGCATTAATGAGGGACAACACACACACACATCCAGGTTCTCCTATTGTTGCACGTCGCTTTGATGTCAGCCACTCATGCAAATAAAGGCACTTTTCTCCGACGCTTGATCTGGAGCATGCAGAGCTCCGATAGCTGCTTGAAATGTATTTTCTTCACCCAATCCAATCCCCCAATGCTTGTAACTTGCAGATCCAGGTTTGATGATTTGTTTATATGCCATTGCATGCCTGCCTCCACTCATTTTCTTATTTATTGGCTTAAAAACACATTCACTCATTTGCCAAACCAGCAGATGGGTATTCATGCATAAATATTTAATACATCTGTGACCTATAGGAGTAGCTACATTACAAAGCCCTTAAACCAGCGGTCTCCAACCTTTTTGTGAGCAAGGGAGGGCTACTTTTTTTATTAGGTCTTCTCTAAACTTTTTTGTTTTACTTTGGTTGATTTTATTTACTTATGTTTTATCATTGTTTAAAGGGTTAACATACATCAAATAAGCTAGACTAATATAAAAATATGTGATAAATATTAAAATAAGGTTATTTATAGAAAAACTCACAGACTTGCAGGCAACCTGATGCCCGCGGGCACCATGTTGGAGACCACTGCCTTAAACAAATTGGTTAGCTGGATACTGTTTGGATATTGGTTGTAGGGCTGCATAACGATTAATCTTGACTAATCGTTTGCAGAATAAAAGTTTTTGTTTATGTCATATATGTGTGTGTACTGTGTATAAAAATTAGGTATATATATAGATACACACAATTATGTAGAATTTTAAGAAAAAAATATATATACTAAGTATTTATATTTATATATAAAATAAATGATGTATAAATATAAAAATTATATACACAAGTAAATATTTCTTAAATATTAACATGTATATGTTTGTATTTATATATACATAATTATTATACCAGTACACACACATATATGACGTAAACAAAAACTTTTATTCTGCGAACGATTAATCGCGATTAATCATTATGCAGTCCTAATTGATTGCAATTCCAAGTACAAAAAAGGGGACCAGGATTATTATTATTTTTAGAAGTGTTTAAATGTTTGATTATTGGTGACCAATTAATGAAACAGTCCATGTCTTGTTCATTCATCCTAACTGTGTCTACTTTGTTTTATAGGCCCACCGCACATATGTGATGCTGCCAGCTATAGTAAAAAAAATCTAAATAAATTTTACTACATTTAAAGAACATTTTGTAAAAATATAACCATGATATTTTTACTATTGACTGAGTTTAGATTATGTCAGAGATTGAAATCAATGTGAAATTAACTAGGGCTGGGCAAATTTTTTTTCGATTAATCGTTTTTTAAAACGTGGTCCATTAAAAATCGATTCTCAAAGATCAGAATCGATTTTTTTTTCATATTTATTTCCGCAAACATTGAATAGAGGTATGGAAGCATTTTAGATTTCGCAAGCAAGACGTGTTGTGGCTTTTAATTTCTTTTTATTAATTACCCACTTGTAAACTGCTGTTAAGTGTTTTTTTTTTATTAATATAGTATTTGTATTAAATCTATATTCATTGGGTTGAATCGAGAATCGAGTATAAAAACCTACCTAAGAACCGGAATTGAAATTAAATCGAAATTGAATCGATCTGGAACATCTGAATCGATACCCAGCCCTTAAATTAACTATGTCACAGATTTCAGTAAATTGACTACAGTTCATGTAAATAAGGATATTTTTCACATATGATTCAGTAGAGTGCCTACGTACTGGTCTTAAGCATATTTCTTGTATAAAAATGTTTCTAACCAAGCATGCTCTGTAAGAGTAAACACACACTTTAATAACACAAGTTGCCCAGTGACTCTCACTGAATTTGGCTGTACCTGACCCCAGTAAAGCCTCTGTTTGCTTTTGACTAATGTTTCCCAATCGTACACTAAAATGAAGTCCATGGTCCATTTAGCAACATGTCCAATAGTGCCTCAGCATTTCCATGTAAATGATGTTTGTTTGCACATCCAAACCTTATTCAAATATATTCCCGTTACACGAGCCACGTACATTGTATGCTTTGTTGTCGAAACTGACAGCTGCATGTGTCATTTACGCAGTCATCAAAACAGGTACCAGAGTACCTCCTCTGAGAAACTTTTGGCATGTACACGAATCCTTTCAGCAGCCATTTGTTCAGAGCGGGCCGCTGAGCTCTGTTAGTGTTTTATGACAGTGTTTTTAGGATTTTTCTGCTCAGGTTGCCTCTCTGGAGTCAGCAAACGGCATCTGGTACGAGACTAAGTGTGTGTGTGTGTATGCGTGCGTGTGTCCAGAGGTCTCAATTAAAATGACTCAGTCCATCGGCATACATATGAAGGCACCTGCCCAACCACAAACATGTGATCAATGCTGGAGCAACACATGCATTTAGATTTACTCACATCTTATTCACTTCTCTCACACAGACACTGAAAATAAACACAGCATTTAAAACAAAAAAACAGCCTAGCAAGCAAATGTTAATTTCCCAAAGATATCCAAAATTCTGGCATTGTTTACTCACCCTGTGTTTCAGAGGAGCACCCTTATATTTTGTTCAAATTATTTTCTTGCACTTCAGAAACTGTAGGGTAGTTTTGTGTGAGGAACAGACTTTTTATAGGGTTAAGCAACTTCCCAGCAAGCAATTTGGGCTAAAACCAGGCTAAATTTGGGCTGTCAGTGAAAATCTAATAGACGTCTACCATAGCCCAAGAATAGACGATACGTATAAGTTTAAAACAAATGAAAGCAAACACCTTGAACACCTGTTGGAATATCATACATCTTCAAGTCATTTTGGCAAAAATGGCATGTAACCAAATTCAAAGCTATTTAGGGTAAAAGTGGGTTACTCATAGCCGGTCTATATTGGGTCTACAGTTAGCCGTCATTTCAACGTCTTGGTTTTTGCTTGCTGGGTTTTAAGCATCATTTTGCAGATGCAACATACAAATGAGGGAGAATTTAACACCCTTAAGAGCCGACAAAAACAGTTTAGATGCAAGTTTAGAAATAACAGCTAAAATCTAAATATCTTTACCTTTACACTTAACTATTTGAGATGAAGAGGATATTTTGTCAGTTCTCTGTCTTAGCAGAGTAACCACAGATGTAGTTCAACAGATTAACTGTTCATTTAATGCTTGAGTACCAAAAAGCAAATGTGAGTGCTTATTTTTGTAAAATATATATATATATTTTTAAACTGTGCTTTGTATTGTTATGATATATTATCTAACATTGTACCACGGGTCTGTTGAATGCTTTATTCTGATTGGTTGAGAAATGTTTCATGGGCGTTGATTATTTTTCAATAACCGCACAGATTTAAAATGTCTTAAAAATAGGCAGCAGAGCAATAATTTTGGTAACTGTGGTATAAGAGGAATAATTGACTCTGGTCCTTTGAATTATTTAAAAATAATGCACAGCCATGATGTAACCATAGACTGTAAAAAAAATATGGACGTAGTGTCCGTGACGTCACCTATAGGTTTGTGAAGATCGTTTTTGAAGCTTAAAGTAGGCGTTGCTGTTGCTTGCCGTCACTATCTTAGCCGCGCGTCACTGCGCATCACTCGCGGATATCCGAAAATGGGTAAAGAGGCGGGACGTGGGTGAAGCTGAGGTGGCTGGTTGCTGAAACCACGCCCACCTAGCTCGACTCTAGAGACAGCAGTGGCTGTTTAACCTTCACTCAAGTGGCCACGCCCCATAATTATGCAGAACTTTAAGGCTAAATATAATTTAAACGGATTAGTTACAAATAAAATCACCCCCCTCACAGTTGTTATGAAGGGCAAAATTAGCCATACAGACCAAAAACACTTTTTGTACCAGGCTGTAACATATTATTATCTACTGTAAAGTTAGGCATTTTAACATGGAGGTCTATGGGAATTGACTTCCTTTTGGAGCCTCTAGCGGCCAGTCGATGAATTGCAGTTTAAATCACTTCTGTATTGGCTTCATCAGAGAGATCGGAAGGTTGCCCCTCGGATGTAACGGTTTAAAACCCTGGGTGTGCATTATTGTCTTATAATTCAATAGCCCGTCGTCAATTATTTTAGGTTTATCATATGTCTCCAGATATTTGCTGTATGTGGTGGGATGCGGTCGGTGCTCTGTCCGTCCATCCGGCCGAGTGTGAGAGAGCCTGTCCGGTCATGTGTTTGATTAAAAGAGGATCTTTATGAGATGTTTACCCCACCTCCACCCGAACCCCAGCCATGCTTATCAGTCCACATCCACCCACCCACCCCTCAGGAAAGAAGAAAGCGAGTGAGGGAGAGCAAAGAGAATAAAAGAAGCCCTCATTACGCTCATCCACCCCCTCCACCCTCCCCTGCCCTCCAGAGAACTATCCCTTTTCTGCACTGGTTTGATGTGTAAATGAGCACATTGAAAACCTGCAGGCCTAAAAGACGAGCTTTCCATGAAAATGTGCAAGTGGGGTTCACACATAGATCCACTTGCTCTCTCAGCGCTGATCTTTCAGTTTTACCCAGACATATATAGTACACACACAGGTGTGGGGCATTTTTAAACATTATTTTAAACTGATACATGTTTAAACATTGATCACATGTTATAAAATAAACATCTGATCATGGCCTAGACTAGATTTTCATATCCCTCATGATGTCGATGTTTGACATTGTGATTGATATAACTGCCATTAAAGGTCACGTTCTTCCTGATCCCATTTTTTAAACCCTAGTTAGTGTATAATGTTGCTATAATAGCATAAATAATACCTGTACAATGATAAAGTTCACTGCCAGGGGATATATTTTCTTTAACAGAATTCCCTTTTCAAAGCCTACAGCGAATGGCCAGTTTGGACTACAGCCCTCTACTTCCTGCTTTAATGACGTCACTAGAACAGTTTTCTGATTAAACTCCGCCCACAGGAATACGTCAGTAGCCAGCTTAGCTAACGGCAAGCTAAGCTGCTATCGAATCACAACACACTAAACAAACTACACAATCAGAACTCAATGCATATTTCTGAAGGAGGGACTTCATAGAACAAGGAAGACATCAGCACGTTTTTAGGACAGTGAAAACAGCGCTATACAGATAAGAAAATTGTGTGAAAAAATACTGTGGTTTTTTTACCCGTGAAACATGAACACGTGTTATATTGCCCACTATAAACACACACAAAGAACAGGAGCTTTACATTTTTCACTTTTTTGCAGAGACGGATAGCCAAGCTTTGAAATTGTTAATACAAGCTCCATACAGACAGAAATGAACTGATTTTTATTAAATTTGCTGTTATGAACTTCAGTATCATATCAACCAAATGTTAACCTTCATGGAAACGTAAATGTTATCTTACGGCTGATGTGATGGTAATGACAGCAGTAATGGGGACACCAATTTTTATATTAAAATAAATGACTCAGTTAAACATATAAATGCCAGTTTTATCACAGCAGACGACTGTGGGCCGGAACCACACTGGATCTGTGCCGAAGACAGCAGCTCTGGTGCGACTCTGGCCTGGAATCGTCTGCTGTCTGGGTTTTTAAAATGATTTTTAAAAAAAACTACAAATGTGAGGGTCGACCACAAAGCCATGTGGTCACCTAGTGGCCACAAAATATGAAAAATGGTAGTTTACAACTACTGCAAATTTAAGTTTAATATCATGAGAGTGGTCTTGTTAGATCTCATAAGGCATGACGAGTCAGTTGATACCAAATGGTTTTCGGTTTGCCATTTTGGTTGTCGGCCATTTTGAATTTTGTCATTAAAGGGATAGTTCGGCCAAAAATGATATTAAACCCATGATTTACTCACCCCCAAGCTGTCCGAGTTGCATGTCCATCGTTTTTCAGACAAACACATCTTCGGATATTTTATAAAATGTTTTAGATCTTTCAGTTGATTAAATGTAATGTTACGGGGTCCACGATCTTCAAGTCCAAAAAAAGTGCGTCCATCCTTCACAAAATAAATCCAAACGGCTCCAGGATGATAAACAAAGGTCTTATGAGGGTAATCCGCACAGTGTTGTTGTAGAAATTTCCATATTTAAAACTTTATTAACGAAAATAACTACCTTCCGGTAGCGCCGCCATCTTAGTCGCGTCCGCATTCAGGATGAGAGCTTACGCAGCCTACGGAGGCTACTCTGCTGCTGCTCTGTGCCCCCGCCCTCCGAATTTGTCATACGTCAATAAGAAAAGTGCGTACACTACGCTAATACTCTCTTCTGAATACAGAGGAGTCTAAGATGGTGGCGCTACACGAAGGTATTTATTTTCGTTAATAAAGTTTTTGTTTGTCATCCTGGAGCTGTTTGGATTTATTTTGTGAAGGATGGACGCACTTTTTTGGACTTAAAGGTCGTGAACCCCCTAACATTACATTTAATCAACTGAAAGATCTAAAACATTTTCTAAAATATCCAAAAATGTGTTTGTCTGAAAAACTATGTACATATGCAACTCGGACAGCTTGGGGGTGAGGAAATCATGGGTTTAATATCTTTTTTGGCCAAACTATCCCTTTAAGTTTCACGAATGCAATAACGCGCCGCTAAGAAATTTGGAATGATTCATCAGAAACATGGTCTGAGAGCACTTGCAAACCTTTAGGCCGGTGCCTCCTAGTGGTTACGAGATGTAAATAAATGAATAAACTGTTTATAGCATTTTATTAAATATCTGTCATAAGACTTCACTTTATGCATTATTTTGCTCATGCTGAGTACGGCACCAAATATGTCAGTCAAACCTACTTTCTGTCCGCCATTTTGAATTATATTTTAAAGAGGGTATGCATCAACGTCACTTTAACACATGAACATGCCCCCTTAGAAAAGAATGAGTGGCAAAACATTGAACAAAATGCCTGGGTTTAATAGAAAGTGGCAGTAACTGACAATTATAATCATTAAATTGAATTTAGTTGGCCTTGACAGCGACCCTAACAACTTGCCAAACAACCATGTATAAACGACTATTTGAAAATCTGGAATCTGGGGGTGCAAAAATCAAAATAATGAGAAAATCGCCTTTAAAGTTGTCCAAATGAAGTCCTTAGCAACACATAAAACTAATTATAAATACATTTTTTATATCTTTACAGTAGGGAATGTACAAAATATCTTTATGTAGCATGACCCTTACTAAAATTAACCATGGTTTTATTACAGTTACAAAAAATGGTTACTATAGTAAAAAAAAGTTTGCAAGGGGATCTCTACTTAATATCCTAATGATTATTGGCATTAAAAAATTGATAATTGTTTGTGACCCATACAATGTATTGTTGGCTATTGTTACAAATATACCCGTGCGACTTATGACTGGTTTTGTGGTCCAGGGTCACAAATGATATCAGATGTAAAATTTAAGCATTTTATAAACGCTTGTGTGTGTGTAACAAATGTAGTATTTTTTCAGTTCTTTCTCCTCTGAAACCCTCTTCTCTATTTCCAAATTACCTTCAATTTTTCAACCCTGAAGAACCAACAGAACTGTAAATGCCACAGTTTAGTTCAAGTCAACTCACTGAATTCAATTAAACAGGTGATAAAAACACACATTTAGCAATAAAATCTTGATGAATGTGTTGCAGTGCATTGTTTTTGGGTTATCGCCAGTGCTATCACACTCACATAAACTCAAATATTGCATTGTACACCCAAAAAAAACATAACCTACTGACTGAGTTCATTTCTAAAGCTGCCAAAGGTAAAACAGCCCAGGATTTGTTGAAAAAAAGTGGTCTCTTCGTGACAGGAAAATATGCGTGAAATATCCCCAAAATATTGTTTAAACAAACATTGAAATTTTCTGAATAACACGAAATCTACCCAGATTCCAAAACAGTGAAACAGTGCAGTCTTTGTCAGAGTTAATGTTAACGAAAGACCCCAAAAATGTTTCAGAAACGAACCACAGTAAAGAAACTTTAGTGGATTTAACAGACCATATCACGTCTACCTCATTGCTTATAACCACATCGTTCTTCTCATGTGCTTGTTCAAGTGTAACTCTCTTGTTTGTAATCGGGCACAACGTTTTGAACTCTTTGAATCCGACTGACGCGTCTTTATTAAACCACAATTAATCCACTAAACCTACATTAGATTTTACTAAGGCGTTACTGGAGACGGCACAAATACATATGGTTTCCACCACCTTGACTCAGAAGCCCCAAAATACACAAAAATAATTGCAAAAGCTTGCTTTCATTTGTCACTGTATGGGTCTGAATTCAGGTACATGGTGCATTCTCAGTGTTGCCACTAGGGGAGCAATAGCTGGAATATGTGTATCATAATATAAGGGATAAGTGTTTCTCTGTTGGCAGTTTTACTGTCATAAAACAGTTTGATCATTATTTAATACCTTAGTTACATCAGTTCTGGAAACTTTGCATTTAGATGTGTTTGTCTGATTATTATCTAATTAAATACACAAACACAGCAATTTAAAGGGCACCTATCATGTCAATTTTAAAAGATGTAATATTAGTCCCAGGTGTGACCAGAATGTGTCTGTGAAGTTTCAGCTCAAAATAACCCATAGATAATTTATTATAGCATGTCCAAAATGTCCCTATAGACCGTTTCATCGGACGCACGTGCAGTGATGTGATAAGCGTCTGGTCTGTTTTCTTGCGTGTGACTTTAAATGCAAATGAGCTACAGCTCCTCACTCCCTTTCCAACGGACAGTAAGCCCTTTTGGTTAAAATAGATCTGATTCCTGTCAATACAGTCTGAGACAATAGTATCTCACTATTGAGACATGCATAAAACTCACTGAGGTAATGCAAGACTGTCAGTCAGTGGTTGTGGGCGGGCTTTATCAGTGTGACATCACATTAACAAGAGTTATAGTCACGAAAAATGTTTATTTGTGTCCATGAAATTCAGCTTTTTTCGTGCCTTGAGCACGAATGTCTTTTTCGTGTCAGTCGCACAAATTTCTATAAATAGTTTTTCATGTCGGTGGCACGACTTTTTTGTGTCATTTTATGTATTGTTTTCTCATCATTTTTTCCTATTTTCTTACCATTGTCGCTTGGGGTTAGAATCATTTTCTGTTACATTTTTAGACATCCTAACCCAAACCCCAACTCCAATGCATAAAATGACACAAAAAAAAAAGTTGTGCCATGGACATAAAAACATTTTTTTATAAATTAATGCTGAATGACACGGAATAGACATTCATGCTCAAGGCATGAAAAAAGCTGAACTTCATGCCATGGACACAAATAAACGAATCAAATTTTTTGTGACTATAACATTGGAAATGTAGCTTGTTGTTGAAAAGGCTTCACTATTTTGAAAACAGGTACGATACTGTCATGTTTCTTAAAAAGGTGTAGTAAAATTTGCATTGACAATAATTTTAGTCATTAACCCTCTTAAGGTTTCATTATACTACATTAGTGGACAATGCACAATGGTACCACATAATAAACAATCTATTTATTTGCCAATTATTTGCATCCGTATTTGCAAACGAGTCTCTGACATTACCACAACTTTAAATGTTTTTGCCATCCGTCTAAGTGATGAATTGATTTGCATGATCTCCATATATGCGAAACTCAGTAAATCAAAGATCTGCGTCTTTAAAAATCAGCCTTTCATCTTTTCAGTCGTTCTGAAGAACCGGATTAAAAGGAACGTAAAGCTTAGCACAAATTTGCAATCTGTTTCATCATGTGGTTCAGAAGCGGCAATAAATAGCATAAGATATGCCAGGGGTTTGTCAAGAGATTTGCGAGTGCCATCTTTATGTCTTCCCCATCCCTGAGAAAACCCCTTGTTCTATTTTAGTATTTAACTGTATTCAACTGTCGCATTTTAATATCAGCGTGAGATATTGTTTGTCAACTCTTCTACGTTTTACACGTAGCCCTCAGGAGTACAGATCCATCAGTGACTGCGTTCGATTGACACGAGGTTGCTGTTTCCTCTCCCTGCTCCTCAAAGTGACGCGAGCGCACTGCGACGGCAGCCGTTTGCCGGTGTGACAAAGTGACGGGAGCTCGACGACGCCTTCCATCGTGGGTTGTCGTGAAGCATGATCACAGGCGATGTGTTATCTAGGTCAGGCGTTTTAGACACGCAGGCCTCTGCCATTTTGATTTCAGTTGCTAGGCAGCAGACCTCTCTAATCTCCAGTACCAAAGTCTCTCCAGAGAGAGCAGGAATGGGAGAGATCAACAAAGGCTGAAGCAGCAAGGGGCTGTAAACATTGCGTGTCATCGTCTGCTTTTAGAAAGAGAGCCAGGGATTGGGGGTCAATGGTGTGAAGATGCAAAAAAAGACTCTCATCTTAAAATACATCTCTGGACCTTTTAGTGATATAGCTCACACAAACTTCCTTAACATGACTGACAATTAAGATGTAACTACATTGCCATTTTTAAACTAGCTGCTTTTCAATCATTCAAGCCTTTTATGAGTATCCAAAAGTATCCAATCCCAGGTACATGCTTAGGTCTATTTACACGACAACCTTAATTTAAAAAAAATTATGCGGTTTGGCTGTAAATTTTAATTTTGGGGTCATAAAAAACGTCTCTTTAAGATAACAAAAGTTTTTGAAAAACGATGCCTTGTCGTCTTTGTGTGAACTACGTAAACGCAAATCTGTGATAACGTTGACATCATGCACGTGTGTTAATTCAGTCTAAAGGCATCCGCGAGTATAACTAAAACAACAATGGCGGCCTACAGTACATACTGTACATACAGTCAATCTAAACAAAGGAAAAACTTTTTTATTTGTCACTATACATTTTTAGTAACATTAGTTAATGCTACATACACACCAAATGCGTTGCTCGCTCTAGATCACTCGCGGGATTTAACTTTGTATCATGCAAATTTTTAGCTGGAGTTGAATATTTTCCACTTGCGCTCAGGCGCGTTTGAGGCAAGTAGTGCGTGTTTTCGCAACAATCGCGCCGCCCAATTCGCGTTATTCGCATCGCCCCGCGCGAGGACGCATTTGATCGCGTCTTTGCATTGACTTTGTATGTAATCTACTCGCGCAAATCGTTGAACTTGCGTTTGGTGTGTATGCCCCATTAGACAATATGCATGTTGACACCCAAGACTACTCTCAAGACCCTTTTTTTTTTGTTTCAGGTGACAACTCAAAGCAGATGACTGTCCAGCGAAGTCAGCGAATCTGGTGTGGATCTGGTGCGGATCAGGTGCAGCTCTGGCCCAGAGTCATCTGCTCTCTGGTTCAGCATCAGGGGCTTGATAAGAGATTAAACTAGCCAAACTATCTCCTTGGTTTCTCTCTTTTCTCTGTCTCTAGAGATCACTCACATATTCTCTATATATATGTGTGAGTGGAAAGTGAGGCCAAGAGAGATCGAGAGCATGCGCTTGATGATGCACTTTAATCTTTTTTTTCTGTTTCATGAAAACGTGGTTCAAAGCAGACTATTTTAAAGCCATGAAGCGCACATCAGTTAAAACTGCATTCAAAGGGAACTGAATTCACTTTAAACTGCACCACTGTCTCTCTGTACTTATTTCACATCAATTTAACAATGGATTGCAGCAGGAAAATATATAAAGACATTTTAAGGCATTATGACACTCAACTATACTGAATTTTACTGTACTATACAGTCAACAGTCTTTAAATGAGAAAATGATCTCAATCCACTCTCTATTTAACATTAATGTTATCTAGAAGAAACATTTAAGATATTAAAGCAATTTCACTTTGATTTGTTTTGTGGGTTAAAGTTCATGCATGAGAGTGAAGTCATCTCATCAAACAGACATGCGCTCATATCCGAGTGAACGCTGATGATGGATATCCAGTCCTCCTCACATTGCACCTCCCTCTTTTTCATTTAAAGCCAACTTTAAATCCACTAAAGTTTATTATCTTCATTGTCAAGGTCAGAGTTGCAAGAATCTGTTATGAGCACAAAACTTATTTTATTGCACAGACATTTTGGACAAAGATAGCGTCCTTAACAACATTAAAAGATAATGTTGTACTCCCTGACTGTTCATGTTTTAAATAATTGTACACATTTTGCAACTTTGTTTCAGAAATTTGAAACAGGTTTCATAGGTTTTAAAATATGCAGAGATGTTGTTCACTTTAAACACTGCAAAATGTGACTTTCTTACTTAGTATTTTTGTCTTGTTTTCAGGAGAAATATCTAAAAATTCTTAAATTAAGATGCTTTTTCTTGATGAGAAAAATGACCTAAGAAAATAAGTCTAGTTTATAGACAAAAAATATACAATTTAAGTAAATTTAAGCTTAAAACAAGTAAAAATATCTGCCAATGGGGTGAGAAAAAAAATCTAAAAATACGTTTTCTTTTTTCTTAAACACTTAATTTAAGCAAAAATTTCTCACCCCATTGGCAGATAATTTTGCCCCTTTTTAAGCACAAATTCACTTAAATTATTAGTTTTTGTCTAAAAACTATTTTCTTGCTCATCAAGAAAATACATCTTGAATTAAGAATTTTTTGATATTTCTTCTGAAAACAAGACAAAAATACTAAGTAAGAAAGGCTTTTTTTTTATTTGGCATCCAGCATTTTATAGTGGTGTCTGAAATCTGAGTGAACAACTTCATTCCCTACATTCGTTCACTACTTTTTACCCACAATGCACTCTGATTTTGAAGGTACATTTGATGTACACTCGCTCACTCACTATTTCTCATGATACAGCAGGAGATGGACGCATAACTGGAATCAGCTATAGGATACTGACAGTCAACATCACAAATTTACGTTTATACAATTTTCTTAGTTCTGTTTAGTTTTTAAAAATAAGCACATTTTGTGTGATACCTTTTATTTAAAATATAATACTATTAAAACTAAAATTAAATATAATTAATAAATGCAATAGTAAATAAACATGACAAGCAGTTGTTTTGTTTTCTTTATTATCAACTAATACAATAAACAATGTGACAAATAGTAAGAAAGTAAACTGTACAGTTTCACAGTATAATCCATTAAGCCTTACACAGGTGTAAGGGTGTGACGAATCTCTGCGACAGGTATTTACGTCTAGGGCTGGGTATTGGCAAGGGCCTCACTATACATATCACGATACAAGATGATACGTTGCATGTTTTGGTACATTGCAATACTTTTTCTTTTTTTTTCATATTAAAAATGTAAAAAAGTGCTTCCACACGTCGACTTTAAAAGCTGCAGATTTTCTGCCATTTTCTCACTCCCGCTAACTTCTGAGACATTGGTTGAATGGCCATATATGACAGACAACTGGACAGCGACAACTACAGCAGCGGCGGAGGAGGTTGTTTGATGCACACAGAGGGATTTGATGGTTTAAAAAAAAATTGATAGTAGAGATTGTAATATCGATACACTATCATGGAAAAATGTATCACGGTATCGATATTTTGCACAGCCTTATTTGTGTCAAAAATCGTTCACTCATTTTATTTGCCCCTTTACCATACAGTGGACTCAATTGTCTTCTGCTATATAGGAAATAGTGAATGAGTGACCAGTTTCAGACACAGCATTAGTCTTGTTTTCAGTAGAAATATCTAAAAAAAAACCTTAAATCAAAATGCATTTTCTTGATAAGCATGAAGAAAATAGGTCTAGTTTTTAGGCAAAAAAAATATAAAATATAAGTGAATTTGTTCACTCAAAAAATTTTTGCCAATTTCTCCATTTCCCCAGATTTTTTGAGTGAACAAATGGGGAGAAAAAAAATCTTAAAATAAGTAAACTTTTTTCATAAACATTTAATTTAAGAAAAAATCAAGAAAAATGTTCTTACCCCTTTGGCAGATATTTTATAATTATTATTATTAAAAAAAAATTATATATATATATATATATATATATATATATAATTTTTTTATATATAATATATATATATATTTGCTCATCAAGAAAATGCTAATTAATTTTTAGATATTTGTAATGAAAACAAGACAAAAAACACAAAGAAAAAAATCATATTGCAGTGAAAATTAACAATGGATTAATGGATATATTTTTATAGAAGACGACTCCGGGGCAGATTCGTGCAGAAATCAGCAGCTCCTGTGCAGATCCGGTGCGGATCCGGCCCGGCGCCGTCTGCTGTCTGAGCAGTTTTGTGAAAGTTTTATTGTGCTAAATTATTGCACTGCAAAAAATATTTTCAAGAAAAACAAATCTTAGTAAAAATTTGCTTACCCCATTGGCAGATTTTTTTGCTTGTTTTATGCACAAAAGCACTCAAATTTGATATTTTTGGTCTTAAATCTAGACTTATTTTCTTGGGTCTTGTTGCTCATCAAGAATTTTTTTTTTTTGATATTTTTACTGAAAACATTTAAATAATTTTTTTGCAAGACTTTGTTCATTTTTAGCAATAAGCACTAAATAAGCAAACATTAAAATTAAATAGACAAAATATCTTAAATAAAAAAGTAAAAACAGAATCAGTGCACTGCAAAAAAATAATTTTTGAGAAAAAAAATTCTTAGTATTTTTGTCTTGTTTTTAGTAAAAATTTAAAAAAATTCAAAATGCTTTTTCTTGATAAGCATGAAGAAAATAGGTCTAGTTTTTAGGCAAAAAAATATAAAATATAAGTGAATTTGTTCACTCAAAAAAAATCAACAAAGTGAACAAATGGGGAGAAAAAAATCTTAAACTAAGTTAACTTTTTTCATAAACATTTAATTTAAGAAAAAATCAAAAATGTTCTTACCCCTTTGGCAGATATTTTATAATTATTATTATTAAAAAAATTTTTTTTGCTTTATTTAAGAACAAATTCACTTATATATTTTCTTGATGAGGAAATATATATATATATATATATATATATATATATATATATATATATATATATATATTTGCTCATCAAGAAAATGCTAATTAATTTTTAGATATTTGTAATGAAAACAAGACAAAAAACACAAAGAAAAAAGTCATATTGCAGTGAAAATTAACATAAGGGATTAATGGATATATTTTTATAGAAGACGACTCCAGGGCAGATTCGTACAGAAATCAGCAGCTCCTGTGCAGATCCGGTGCGGATCCGGCCCGGCGCCGTCTGCTGTCTGAGCAGTTTTGTGAAAGTTTTATTGTGCTAAATTATTGCACTGCAAAAAATTATTTTCAAGAAAAACAAATCTTAGTAAAAATTTGCTTACCCCATTGGCAGATTTTTTTGCTTGTTTTATGCACAAAAGCACTCAAATTTGATATTTTTGGTCTTAAATCTAGACTTATTTTCTTGGGTCTTGTTGCTCATCAAGATTTTTTTTTTTATATTTTTACTGAAAACATTTAAATAATTTTTTTGCAGTGTGAAACCCTGACTTTGTTCATTTTTAGCAATAAGCACTAAATAAGCAAACATTAAAATTAAATAGACAAAATATCTTAAATAAAAAAGTAAAAACAGAATCAGTGCACTGCAAAAAAATTATTTTCGAGAAAAAAAATTCTTAGTATTTTTGTCTTGTTTTTAGTAAAAATTAAAAAAAATGCAAAAAAACCCAAGAAAATAAGTCTAGTTTTTATACCAAAAATATCAAATGTAAGGGATTTTGTGCAAAAAACAAGCAAAAAAATCTGCCAATGGGGTAAGCAAAAAGATCTTGAACATTTTTCTTAAACACTAATTTCAAGAAAAATTCAAGAAAAATTTGCTTTACCCATTAGCAGATTTTTTTGCTTGTTTCAAATGTTGGTACTTTGTAGTTTTTGACAATCAAATATTTAACTTTGGTAACAGTTTTAAATATTTTGGCTTTGTGTAACTACAAAATTTTGATCTTTTCTGACTATTTGTTTAAAACAGTTAAAAATGTCAAACCTCTAAAGTGGTACAGGCCAAACCCACCATTTTTAAGCATTTGCTGGGTTTGAATGTACCTACCTTTGATAATTTAATGTTAGACAATTAACTACCCTTACAATTCTCTCAAAAAACAATACCCAGACACTTGCACACATCTAATACCAAAATAACACCATACAAACATGAACTGGCATAAATCAGTAATATTATAGCAATATGTTGGTGAGATCATCTTTGTGAATGCCTCACAGCGTGCGTAAAAAAGACATAGAGACATAGAGAGAGCTGAGGGACTTTCATGTCCTATTCACCCATTCATTCACTCACCCATTTCTTTCAGGCTCTTGTTGTGGGGAACCGTGTAGGGGTGTAGATAATGCTATTAGAGAAGTTTATAATGAAGTTAACCCTCTCTTTTCCACTTCATTCTAACATCGGCCATTATTTCACCAAAACCCTTGAAGAGAAGAGAGGGGGTCGGAGGTCAAACTGTATGTGTATGGTGAGAAACGGTACGTATGGACCTTTGTAATTAAGCAGAGCTTCTATAGTAGTAATAGAGGCTTACACACAGACAAATATAAGTGAACTCACTTTGGAGTTAGCAGACAAAGTTGTTATGAGCAATAAACACAACTGTAACGTAACAGTGGCTGAAAACACAACACTGTAGTCATGTAGTGACACTTACATACAATATTTATAAATATTTGTAATTCACAATATACTTAAATGTCCGGTAAACATTATACACGCATACACAATGTTTCCTAACATTTTAAGAGCTTTAAAATACTAAACATGTATGTTATAATAGTGCTTAGGTGTTGTTCGTCTTCATACATTTTCTGAACAGCTCCCCCGCTGAAGAAGATCTTTTGCCGAACGCTGATCCCCTGCAGTGCAGTATAGGATGTAAAGGGAGTCTCTCATTTAAAACGCAACCCATGAAGACCTCTGTGCACAGTGACCTGTAAAATGTGCTGTGTGGAGTTCAATACGATGCTATGGGGTGGATGTTGACGTCTTTATGTCCCCTCTTCCAGAGAATAGTCCCATTTCTATGGTAAAAGACTGAAATACGGTCCTATTCATCTGGAAAGTTCTCATTTTGCTCTTAATTCTTTGTGCATCGATCATCATCTTTATCTGCGCCTTCCTTCAAAACAAAGGTTTGGAGAATGTTCATATAATTCAAACAATCAGAACAAAAGAAATCTGTAAACAATGCTTATTTCAGACCTTCCTATAATTTACCGGCCTTAACTTCACTGCAAAAAATGACTTTGTTCTTAGTTAGTATTTTTGTCTTGTTTTTAAGTACAAATATCCAAACATTCGGATGGATATACAATAAGTCTAGTTTTTAAAATATCAAATTTAAGTGATTTTGTGCTTAAAACAAGCTAAATTATCTGCCAATGGGGTGAGAAAAAAAATCTTAAAATAAGATTAATTTTTTCTTAAACACTTTTCCCAGATTTTTGCTTGTTTTAAGCACAAATTCACTAAAATTGTATAAAAACTAGACTTATTTTCTTTGGTCATTTTGCTCATCAAGAAAATACATCTTAATTTAAGAATTTTTAGATATTTCCACTGAAAACACACAAATGACTCAACCTTTATCTTCTTTTTTTCTGGGTTCTTATTTAAATATCAATGTATATTTAAAGGGACACTCCACTTTTAAAAAAATTTAAAAAATATTTTCCAGCTCCCCTAGAGTTAAACATTTGATTTTTACCGTTTTAGAATCCATTCAGTCGATCTCCGGGTCTGGCGCTAGCACTTTTAGCATAGCTTAGCATAATCCATTGAATGTGATTAGACCATTAGCATCGCGCTTAAAAATAACCAAAGAGTTTCAATATTTTTCTTCTTTAAAACTTGACTTCTGTTCTGTAGTTACATCATGTACTAAGACTGACAGAAAATTAAAAGTTGCTAGGAACTATACTCTCATTCTAGCGTAATAATCAAGGACTATGATATTATGCAGTGCCCGAAAATAGTCCCCTGATATTGAAAGTTACCAAAGTGGCTATTTCCGGGTGCTGCGTATTATCATTGCCTCATGAAGAGTATTTAAAAGAGAAGTTTAAAATAGGAAAAAAAATTGAGCGTGATGCTAATGGTCTTATCAGATTCAATTGATTGTGCTAAGCTATGCTAAAAGTGCTAGCGCCAGACCCGGAGATCGACTGAATGGAACGGTAAAACTCTGATGTTTAACTCTAGAGGAGCTGGAAAATGAGCATATTTTCAGAAAGAATTGAGTGTCCTTTTAAGTTGCATTTATGTTTATGCGGTTTTTAAGATTAACATTTACTATTATGAATGAAAAAAATTATTTTATGAATTGTTAGCTGGCTCTCCTGATTTTGCCAAGTAATTAATGTCCTTAGGACAACATAACTTTTCAATCAACCAATCAGATTTCAGAAATAAATGTACAGTTTAAGCTACAACCAGGATTAGCTGCCATTGTTTTTCACCCATCATTTCCATCTGATTTTAGGGTTCAGTTATGGTTAGGAATGGAGTGTAGAGTTTAGTTTTCTCCTGCAAAAATCTGCAGATCCAATCAGCGAACAGATGGGTGTGGCTAAAAACAATGATGTTGAGGTCGTGCGTCAGTTTGAGTTGTAGTTCAGTAATGGCAGCGGAGAAAGACGTGAGAAAAGCTATTCTGTCCGTTGTTGCAAAACTGCCGAATATACAGAAGTTAAAGCCGGAGCAAGAACCAGGTTTGCTAAGTTTTGTTTGTCTGATTATTCGGACTTGTTGTTTCCGGACGGTTTCGGCGCATGATATACCGACCACACGTTAGCTATCGCCTATGGCAGCTCCAGAGTGACTCTGGGCAGATCCAATAGTTTTAAACTTCAACAGAGGACCCTCCTTAACGGAAGTAACGCTTTGCAATAGAGCGTGGCCAGACTCTCTGTACAAATGAAATGAATGTACGAGAGTCTGGTTGGACCAGGCTACTGTTAAGTTTTTTACATTAATGCATTTGCAACATGTTTACATTGCTTCTATCATAAAGCTAGAATACCATAGTAACTAGGAGTAGGATTATTGATACACATTGATACAGTTCTGAAGTAAATGTGTAAAATATTATTTCCGTTTAATCATTTCTGTTATACTGCTATTCTTAGTAAATAGCTTATATCAGTTGCCCCGCCCACTCATCTCTGTTCTTCTCACAGCGTCCACGCCCATTTAAGTAGCATTTTTCAAAATGACAGTAAGGTAGACTGGAACTGAAACAGTGAAAGAGAAAGAGAGAAAATAATTGACAGCACAACTGAGTTTCGATTTCATTGCGATCCGTGATTGCATTTCATCGGCAAATTTGCATTTTAAAGGACACCCCCAAAAACGGCACATTTTTGCTCACACCTACAAGTGGCAATTTTAATTTTAACATGCTATAATAAATTATCTATCTGAGCTAAATCTTCACATGCATACTCTGGTGACAACGAAGACTTATTTCACATTTTTAAAATTCTCATATAATGTCCCCTTTAAATGAATGATAAGTGAGCCCATTAAACCCAAAGACTGTAATTGTATTGATGGTGCCAGCATTTATCTACTATAAGCTGACAGATCTATCTGTTTGATTGATATTTAGTGATATTTGTATTGTTTTTGGCCTAATTCATTTCTCATTCATCTCTCTCCGTCCAGACCAAAGCCCCGCTCCATGCCAGGACATTACAAACACAGATACGCACTATCTTTTGTACCATTGAGTATAAACCTGTTAACATGCTGACCTGGCTCAAATCTGCTGAATCTCTTGGCATAGTTCACGAATCCTTCAAAGGCAAATTGTTGAGTAAGTGCATACGTTTAGCTATAAATGTCCAACAGTCGTTAAAACGTAGAGTACAAACATCTGCAACTTGTGTTGCGTGCACAACAACAACTTGTTCTGTTTTCCCAGGTAAGTTTATTTGGAGGCAAGCGACGGTGACCTTTGATCTTTTCCGCGGGGCTCCCAGGTTCCCAGGGCGAGGCTGCGTGAGAGCGGCGTTCTCTCCTGTCGCGTTTTACGCCGCTAAGCCGGACATGACTCGCCATTCTGTACTAATTACACCTTTCCTGATCTTCTTTATGAGCTGTGTTTGCTTTGTGCGCTGCATCTGGCTCTGTTTACCGCGGAGCACGGTTGCTCGTAAAGGCCGCCTGCTCCGTATGGGGCCGTGTCAGCATTAATGCCCATTAGCGATTCCCAAACCTCAGACTATACACTAACCGCAAAAAAGCGCCTGAGACAGCTCTGATACACAAGAGGGAACATCTTACTTTAAATATAACATCATAAGCAACCGATTTGATGGATTCTCGCAGCACCAACGGCTTTACAGATTCACTCGCATCTGTGTTTTGCTTGGCTCGGTTACAGGGTCAGTACAGTAATGGTCTCCTGTCTTCTTTCTGCAACTTTATCATATCCTCTGAATCACAGTTTACAGGAGAGGCCGCAGGGAGACAAGCGTGTATGTGTGCACGCAACCATGTGTGATCCTGTGAAAGTGTAAGTTTGGATACAAAAGAGAAGAGGGCTGGTATGCCGAGAGAGAACTCGGGCTAAGCCCGTCAGAAAACACGAGATGAATTCTGCTGAAGTCTCAAGTGTCATAAAGGCGGCGTTGGGCCAGGGGTGTGTGAGTGTCTGTGGGTGTATGATACGGTCAGGGATTAACAGCTGGTATAAAAGTCTCAGGGCTGCTACACGCACACAAAACAAACGCAAACACTCTCCGTGTAACACAATCGAATCTGTGGCAAGAGATCGGCTACTAAAATAAATGTAACAGTGAGAGAGAGAGTGTGTGTATTTATATTTGCAGACTTAAAAGTCTTGCAGTTAGCACGCATAGAAAAAGAATATAGAGACAAAGTAGACATTTTCAATATGAAGGATATTCTGGTGCATAGAAATGAGGCCTTTGAGGACCTCTGCACACTGGACCAAGTCAAACTAGTTTACCCTAAATCTTTATGATATTTTAGATATCATAAATGTAGATTTTGTTGGTGCCCCTCACAAGGGGGCCTGTTCACATGGCCCTTGCTGAATGGGCCCACCTCCATGTTTATGTATAAAGTGTGGTGCTACGTGGTTGCACATAGAATAAGTGGTTGTATTACAAGGTTTGTTTATGCAAAAAAAAATTTTTTGTCATTATGTACTCACCCCCTTGTTGTGTAAACCCCTTTTTAGCTTTATTTGTTTTTCCGATCCAAAACGCAAGTTTTTTTTTAAGTGTTGTTTTGTGTTTTCTGATATCAGTGGGAGAGGATGGTGACCAGTGGCAGCCGGTGACTCGATGCGAAGTTCGTCACAACATGAATTTATCCAGTCATGTGTGTTGCTCGTCATGTCAAAATATGAGTTTGGCGCCTGATATGAACCTAGTGCATCATGTGTCATGTCAAAATACAGTGGTTTATGCTAAATTTATTTTTGAAAATATACATTGATATAAATGTTAAAACTATATATATATATTACAAAATGTATTTCAATGGCAAGCAAAAATATTTCTAATTTTACAACTCATATGGCAGGAAATGTATTCTGGGACAAAATATATTTTAAATATATGCTAAATACATAATTTTCTAATTGTATAAAGTATTATTTTAATCACAATTTTAACCTTTGCAAACCTGGTATGTTTACAGGTTAGTAACATAAACATAAAGTTTTTTTTCCAATGCGAGGTGAATATAATTATTTTTTTAAATATATTTCAAAATATACAAAACATGGACGCAAAATTTTGATATTTTGGATATTTTGAAATATAAAAAAATATTAAAATTATAAAATTAAATTTAAATTATAAAATATTTTTATATTTTCTTTTTCTATGCGTGCTAACTGCAAGACTTTTTAGTCTGCAAATATAAATACACACACTCTCTCTGTGTGATTCAGCTATGTGTGATTCGTAATCATGTTTTGTATAAGTAATTTATTAACTTTACGCAGTACAAAAGTGGAAAGGGTACAGTATATAATATCTAAATAATAAAATGATTTAACAACGTTCTAACTACATAAATCATAACACAGTTTTGTAGGAATTGTAATAAGGTGCTAAGAAAACTACCCATGAGGAGTTTTTTCAGCAAATGGAATCACACGGGGGTAGAATTGCCAGGGGGGACCGAATTGCTCATGACACCGGCATAAATGTTTTGGTGTGCACGCCCCCTATAGTCAGTAGAATGTCTGGTAGGAAACCATCGCATTAAAGTGTTAGTAGCCCTTATGGCAAGAAATATTTTTTTTATATTGAAATTATAATTTATAAGCCATGATTACTACACTTTTAATATTAAAAAAATACATTTCGTAAGGTATGTTAAAAATTTACAAAAATAAAAGTATTGTTTTTGTAAAGCAGATGATGACACAAAAGTACTGGCGTGTCTGCAACATGAATATTCTGCCCTACAAAGGCAAAAGGCAGTAACTTTGTTTTTTGGTCAAAAATTACTTATTGATATTTTTGAGATATTCAAAACCTCCTTTATTATTTGCATTAGTATCTTGAGTCAATTTTATGTTTTTTCGAGAAAATAAAAATAAAGAAGAAATTAACTGACAACTGAAGAAGTCTAAACTTTAAAGTAATTTTTCTCAGTTTCACACTCTAGCGTGTTAAGGTCTTTTGCCTTTGTAGGGCAGTATTAGTTTATTATATTATTTTTTGTTAACTTTTATGTAAACAAAAAATTTATGCTTCTATTTTGTACAATGCAATTAGCTTGCTAGACCGCTAACGCAGACGAGATATCGCAATGACAAATTTTTGACCAGGCATTAGTGCTAGGTACCAATCGGGGTCCTAGGGGGGACCAAATTGCCAGGGGGGACCGAATTGCTCATGACACCGGCAACTGGTGTATGTTTTCAATCGTTTCCAATGGAAGCGCAATGTTTTTTCTGCGCTGAAAGCCGGCGCTCTGCGGCTTTTTCCCTTTGCATAACAACAACCCAAAATTGGGTCAATTTTAACCCAGCATGTTTTCTGTCCAATATTTACCCAGCCATTTTTAGAGTGCACGTGACATTTTTTTAAAAGTCCAAAGTTAAACTTTTTTTACTATAACGACTAACAAATTAATGCATCACCTGGATTATATGGTATGAATTTTGGCATTATTAAAGGTCCACTCTGTAGATTTTTTGCCAACAGCCCCGTCCACAGCTCGCAATCGCATAGTAAAGCTACGGTAGCCACCACATGAAAAACACGTCATCATCTGAGACAATGTAGAGCAGTTTGTTCGTTTAGGGCTACTGTAGAAACATGACTGCGATTTTCATGTAAGGAGACCCTCGGTGTATGGAGATAAAAATGTCTCATTCTAAGGTAATAAAAAAAATACAGTTCATTATGTAAAGTCTTTATACACCACTGATAATATAGTTATGTGTAATATATTGCATTTCTGTCAAGAGATTCTTCTAAAAGTTACACAATGCGCCTTTAAATGATGCTATTGAATGAAACCCAAAAACTCAAAACAAAGCTTTTCTTAAATAATGACAAATGTTTAATTTTTCCATGAAAGCAATCTTCAAGGTGGCATTTTTAAGACATTAGCCATGTCCCAATTCGAAGGCCAGATCCTTCAAAGGTCACATACTTTGAATGCGAGGACTCGTTCTTTGAAGGTCACAGCCTCCGAAGTCTATGAAGAGAACTGAAATGAGACTACTAGCCCAGTGGTTCCCAAACTTTTTCAGCCTGTGGCCCCCCTTGTGTACGGTGCATTCCTTCGCGGCCCCCCAAAGAAAACTTTTGACAAAAAAATGTTCTAAAACTCAACATTTTAATAAAAAAACATTAAATTATACAAAAAAGTTGTGCTTTTGGTTAGTAGCCTTATATTTTTAGGTTTAATTACACAGAATTCATGATAAATGAATGTATTTCATAAAATGTCATAAAACTGGGGCCCCCCTGGCACCATCTCGCGGCCCCCAGTTTGAAAACCACTGTACTAGCCTATGTAATGTGTCACCTGCTGTACGCGGTTCTGATTTATTAAAATAAATATGGAACCAAATTTTTTTTATTTTATTTTAGAAAATATGACATGTTGATGTAGATTATACTAACCAACGAAAATCGAATTAACCAACCTTAGAAATATACAAAAATAAAACATTCATTAAAACATTAAAATAGTATTAATACAAAACAGTGACCAGGAGTATTTTTCTCCAAAATACACACTTTTATTTAACGGAGGTCTAAATGTTTATTTTAAAATATCACGCCATTATGTTTAGCCGTTACATGCGTGTTTTGAATCTCAGGATAGCTTAGGCTGTAAAGGATCCATTCGTTCTATCCTTCACAGCTCGGGGAAAGAAGGATGCATGGATCGCATTTTAAGCATCTTTCGAATTAGGACAGCACAATAATTCTTACGCCCCATTCAGACCACCAGTGACAAGCAGTAGCAGAGCGACGCAATCTCATTCATTTCAATGGAAGCTTTGGCGACTTCCGGCGGCGCGAGCAAAAGTGACCTTTGGTGACCGGATGGGGCGTGTCCAGCGACGCAAGAAAGTTAAGAAAAGTTTAACTTTATGCAAATGATGAGTGATTTTCGGGAGTGACTTCCAATCGCCCTTGCAAAAATAAACCATTGTTTTAGTTAAAACCATAGTTACTATAGTAAAACCATCCTTTTGCTAATAGTAATCAATACACCAGTTTATTTTCGTAAAGTGGGGGGGTACATATTATCCTTTTCTTGTCAGTAAGAGACGGGTGACACACAGCCAGAAAGTCGCTGGTGGTCTGAACGAGGCGTAGGAATGTAGTCTTCAAATTGGGACACAGCTATTGCCATGCAATTGCTCTGGTCAGGTTTGGCCTGTAAGGTTGATAGGTGTTTGCTTACAAATCACAAATACTGCCCGCCCCCACGTCTCTGTAATATTCTGGTTCCTGAGGTCAAATCACTTAGAAAACTAATAGCACAGCTCTTCTTAACAACTACTGATGCTTGACTGTTATTTCTCCCACTAACATCTGGCCTTGCCGGGGACACCAGGGTAACAGGCATGAAGCTCTGTGTGTGTGTGTTTAAACAGTGCCATTAGGTGTGTGGTTTCAGTGTAGGAGTGCTGTGCGTAGGACAGGGGTTAAAGGATCCAGACCCCAATTTATCTGGGGTGTTAGTTTTTAATTAAAAGTGTAAGTGATGCCCCGCAGTGAGGGCAGTGCATGTCTGTGTTTGTCTACCGAATTGGTGTCAGATGAGATTATGGGATGGCATATGTCCGTGTGTGTGTGCTCAAGTGGCTACACTTGAAGGGTGCGAAATCACCTCTCTGCTCCTTATTTCTCCTCCATCTCGCTTCTGTTTGTTTTTTCTTCCCCGGCCGAGCGGAACACCGTCACGGTTTCACACAGAAACACTTTTGTCCCAAAGCCTCCTCCTTTCTCTCCATGTCTCTATCCACAAATAAATGAGCAGAGGAACAGAGTAAGCGATGATGTGGCCCGCATCAATAACGTTCTATATTAATACGATTCGTTACACACACACTATTAATATTAAATAACCCTCGGTATAGCAGACGAACCGCACAGAGTCTTTATTGTTGCTGAGGTTGTGTAAATGTTACAGATCCAATTTGGAAAGCCATCCATCACCACGTCTCTCCGTATTGTGTGCTCTTGGGGATGAAACTGAGTTTTCCCATGCGCTCTCATGTGAGTGGGCTTCTGTGTGAGTAAGTGGTGCACACCGGTGCGGTTGGAGCAGTGAAGTTCGGTGCGTGCGGATGGAAAGGGGGTCTTCAATCGACTCATTCAGAGAAATGTGTTTTTAAAGAGACTCACACTCATACAGGCTGTTAACACGACCATTTAAAGTGTTCATACCATAGTGGATATACTTGTTGATCTTGTTAAAAAAGATATCATTCAATAAGTCAATTATGAGATAATTTTGACATTTGGGTGAACTGTTCCTCGTGTGTTAACCTGGCACGTTTCTTACGAGATGTTTACATAAAAACATTCCTGCATTCTTTTGAAAATACATGGAATTACGCATGATCCCTCCAACATTTCGACGCTTGTGTTGAGGTGAGGCGCTGTATTAAAGTTGTCCCGACAGAGGTGCTTTGTCTCACCCTGGCTGTGCCCAGGTCGGTTCTCCTGTTGCTCGGGCTGCAGCCTCCATCAGCCCTGTCTGGGTATGATTACCTTCACATCTGTAATGGATTACAAGTCCCTCAACCATTCAAAGAGGCTTTTATGGGCTCGCAGGTCCCTTAACACACACTAATTCACACTCATGAGAAGTCCAACAGCACAAACACACTACTCACTGAAATTATCCTATGCAAACAGATACCTTTACAAGAAAAGAAAAATCACAGACACACGCATGAACTGAAAGGTCTAGGTTCCGTAGGCTTAAATGTGCATAAAATCCTCACTTTTCCTGTAGGCCTTACTAGACAGCTGCTTCTGTCTGTTGCTTTAATGGCATGTTTGTGCTACTCTATGTGTGTGTTCGTTTCTATTGTCACATACTTTAACGTCTTCATCTTTAATTCCTCTTAACCGTGCTGCAAACACACACAGTGCTAAGTTCTGTCTCAATCTGTATAATAATACAGAATATAGCAGAACTATATCACTTTATATGTGATATTACCTGTATAATGTAAAGAACATGCTGTGAAAATATTGAATTCATACAAAGAAATCAGAACATTTAAGTATACAAGTTGAGTCATAATAAATAAAGTGAAATGACACAGGGAATAAGTATGAACAGAACAAGGTGCAAACTGGCATAGAAAGCCAGGAGATCACCTAAGATCTGTCAGTATTCTGAGAGAAACCCTGACCCTATCAGTACTAATTGATATTAGCTGCTTTAGTCCTAAATAATGGCCTATAAAGGCTTCTCATTACCCAGGAGTCACACAGGCAAGACTTCATGATGGGTAAAAGCAAAGAACTCTCTCAAGATCTTCATAAAGCTTATAGTTGAAAAGCATTTTGATGGGAATGGTTATAGGCGCATTTCCAGAATGCTGAATATTCCTGTGAGCACTGTGGGGGCCATTATCCGGAAATGGAAAGAGCATCACTTCACCATAAACTGGCCACGATCAGGTGCTCCATGTAAGATCCCTGTCCGAGGAGTGCAAAGAATAATCAGGAGAGTTCTCCAAGAGCCAGAAACCACTCGGGCAGAACTTCAGAAAGACCTTGCATCAGCAGGTACTGTTGTTTCAAAGACAACCATAAGCAATGCACTGAACCACCATGGCATCCATGCACGCTTACCATGCAAGACTCCATTGCTGAACAAAAAGCATTAAAGCTCGGTTAAAGTTTGTGAAAGAGCATTTGGAGAAGCCTGTGGATTAATGGGAGACTATAGTATGGACAGATGAAAGCTAAATTGAACTTTTTGGCAGTCATTCTACACACCATGTTGGAGAAGATATGGCACTGCCCACCACTCCAAGAACACCATACCAACAGTTAAGTTTGGGGGTGGAAGCATCATGGTTTGGGGCTGCTTTTCAGCAAGGGGTACTGGCAGTCTTCATATTATTGAATGCAGGATGAATGGAGAAATGTACCGGGAGATTCTGGATAAAAATCCAAATGCTGCCATCTACCAGAAAGCTGAAAATGAAAAGAGGGTGGATATTTCAGCAAGACAATGATCCCAAACACAAGGCCAAGGAAACAATAAAGTGGTTTCAAAGAAAGAAAATCAAGTTGCTTGAATGGCCCAGTCAATCACCTGGCCTAAATCCCATAGAAAATCTATGGAGAGAACTGAAGATCAAAGTTCATAAAAGAGGCCCAAGGAACCTTCAAGATTTAAAGACCATTTGTGTGAAAGAATGGGCCAGAATCACTCCTAAGCAATGCAGACTACTGGTCTCTACATACAAAAGCGTCTAGAAGCTGCAAAAACCAAGGCTTTTCTACAAAGTATTAAATAAAGTGTGTTTAATACTTATTCCCTGTGTCAAATTTCACTTTATTTATTATGACTCAACTTGAATACTTAAACGTTCTGATTTCTTTGTATGAACTCAATATTTGGCTTGATGGCTACATCTGCTCGAAATTTTGTGTCAATAGCCCACTTAGAAATCCCCTTACTGATAAAAATGCTGATGTGTTAAATACTTATTTTCCCGCTGTACATTTTTTGATGATTTGAATGTACACAAAATCTAGTATGCATACAAGTACGGAAAGGTGCAGACATCATCTAAACATCTTCATTTTTAAAGATTCGGACGAACACAAAATCTAGTATGCATACAAGTATGGAAAGGCACAAACATCATCTGCACATTTACAGGTTTTTTTATGCACATTTCTCAATTGCAATTTTATGTGGACAGATAAGAAAAATGCTCAAGCCTTTTTTTTTTAAACTTGAAAACAAACACCAAATGTTTTTGATCTTCAAAAGGGAACCAGGAGTGAGACAGATTTTATACTTTCAGACATTTTGTAGCAAACTCATTGAGCAAAAGCGGGTCATTACTGGTGGCATTTAGCCTTGAAGTTCTGCCAAAAAGATATTTTAAACATGATATAAAAAAACTGATGGACCAAAAATGATATTAAAGTGTGCTTTCAGTGAGGCCTTCACCTGCTGGCAATGTCAACATATAATTCAATCAGGAACATTGGCAGGTGTTTAAAAGGAGCATCAGTGCTCACTGTAGCTGCTATTTTTCTCTAAATGTTCCCATTTGGCACTTCCCATCTCAGGCACCTCACCTTGTTCCCTCTCATGCATTACCGTCATTTACACGTACGCACGTTATTGTATCGTCAGGGCCGCGTCTGTCTTCACGCTTTCTGCTCTTCCAACGTCCTCGCTTTCCAAGTGCTTGAAATATTCATTTCTATCTCAGCTTTTAGCCCTCAGCGGAAAGTCTGGAGCCAGGCTGGCTGAGCAGCGACGTGAGGAAGGCCAATTACCTTCTGCCACCCGAGACGTCCAACAAAAACACCAGTGTGTGTAATTAAAGAATGAATGGAGTACCTCTTTCGCTTTCATGATTAGGGCCCCATTACGCGTGGACAGGAGGCGCAGCGGGGGCCGGTCCGGGAGCACGAGTTAAGACAAGCGTCTTTCATGGGATACGAGACAAAAACCTCTTCAGAATATGACAGCTGCACTTTAACATGTCCAGTGTTCCTCAAAGTCAGGCTTTGAGATGAGCGAGATGCTTTGTAGTACTTGGGGATCATTCAAAATTCATTGTGCGTCTAGCAAAGAATACACGCAATTAGAAGGCAACGTTTTATTTTAAACCTATGGTGCCTTAAAGCTCCCGTTCTTCCTGTGCTTTTGAAACTTTGATTGTGTTTACTGTAGTGATGTGCGATTTCGAAGCACGCTTCATGAGGCTTTAAAACATTTACAAATCTTTTGTTTTTTTAATCATTGGTTCGGAGCTTGTTTTAAACTGGCCAAAGTCACGTGATTTTAGCAAACGAGGCTTCATTACGTCATAACTGTTTCGATAATTCGACGATTCACCGCTAGGGGGAGTTAATCACAAATGACCAGTGTAGGTGGTGAACTCGGGTCAGTTTGATTATAAAAGTTCTTGAAACATTTATCCTTCTGACTAATAACACTACAAATTTGTCTACTTTTTGTTTACAGACAGATTTAATGACAAGAATGTGCAGAATTAAAAGGAGAGTTCGTTTTAATGATGTGTTTGCCATAAATAAAACTAAAAACACAAAATACACGTTTAATAATTATGTCTTAATTAAATTAAATACTTTATTTTTATTAAAAACATATTTTTAGAACAACCATGCTATTATTTTGTATAAAGTGTAAAATGTTTGGACAGATCTTGCTGCTTTTACACTATTTTGACCAGCAGATGTCGCCAGCGTGTATGGTGTTTCGAACGGTTCAAAAAACTGAATCAATTTGTGAAGCAATTGGTTCAATTGATTCGAAGCTTCGGAAAGCTTCGTTTCTCCCATTACTAGTTTACGGTGCGCAATATAACATGTGTTCATGTTTCACGTGTAAAGAAACTTATCTGTATAGCGCTGTTTTCACTCTCCTCAAAACGGGCTGAAGTCTTCCTTGTTCTCCCTCATTCGAAAGCAGCTTAGCTTCCCGTTAGCTAAGCTAGTGAGACTGACGTATTCCTGTGGGCGGAGTTTAGTCAGAAAACCGTTCTACTGACGTCATTATAGCAGGAAGTAGAGGGCTGTAGTCCAAACGGATCGTTCGCTGTAGGCTTTGAAAGGTGACTTCTGTTAAAGAAAATATATCGCCTGACAGTGAACTTTGAGCTTTAGCATTTTACATGTATTATTTATGCAATTATAGCAACATTACACACTAACTAGGGTTTAAAAAATGGGGTCAGAAAGAACGTTACTCTTAAAACTTTATAAGGCCCAGTAGATTATAAAGTGCAATAAAGTCTTTGGATCATACAGAGTTTTTATAATAGTCTATTAATATTTTTATGGCTCAGGGGTGAGAACAAGAGAAAGGAAAGACCATGACAAATGTTGAACAATGTACAATGTTTTATTAAAAAGTAAAGAAATTACATAAAGAAAAAAATCTGTCCCCAAAGCTACCGGCCCCCTCCCTTTTATATAACACAAGATTGTACAACTGGCAGTGACACTGAAAGCGATCTTTATAAAAAGAAAAACACTTTCGGAAACAAAACTGAAAAATCTCAAGATTCCTGCTGCGGGTGAAAAAGGAGATCCTTAAAGTTTAAAGTTTCCCTAACAGGTTGCAGAGTTATAAATCCATACGAAAGCTGTATTTGATCACCACTGGCACCTCCACAACCTGAAAGAAAGCATTTACACCTGTGAGACTTTTTAACCCCTGAAGACAGAAGCTATGTGGACATTCAACACAGATCGTGTCCATTCTGCGATGGAAATGTGAAACAACAATCACGAGGGTTGTAAAGCGCAAACAAAAATGTAGAAAAGTAGAGAAATAGTGATATCAATCAAGCATAGGATGTTCAAGCAGAAACCTCCATTGGGTCATCCAGATGTGGATGAGGGGATATGATTTGTGGAGAAGCAACATAACTACAGACTTCACACATAAACTGTATCTACGTACAGTTAGGGGGCAAACCACTAGGGTGCTTATGTGGTCATTGTAATCCTGTAAAATGTTAGAGGAATAATTATAATAAACTGATATGTGGACATCCAGTCTGCACCCATCAAATGCTGGTAATATTGTGTTTTTTAAAACAGGCAACAGGAAATACAATGTATGTGATGAATTAGTTATTTATAGTAATTTAGACTTTAGTGGGGATGTAACATTCAATTGTGAAGTTAACAACAAGGGGAGAGCTCCAGTAGATCGCCATCTACTGGAAAGTAAGAACATTGTACGCTTTCAAATAAATGGACCATCCAAATGCCTGCATAATCCAGCTTTAAGCCATTTTTATTCAAAAACAGGGCCACTACACCCAAATAAACTTCCAAAATAAATGGAGATACCTTCAAATTCAAGATCATACCACCATGGGGGTTTAGTGCCAATTAAAGAGCTCACAGGAGAGTCAGATGACATACAAAAAGTCACAAAGTCATTTTTTTTACATTCTGTGTCTGGTGTTGAATAGTCAATATGGTGACTTCACTTGAAAAGGCCGCATATTGAGGTGTACGGTACCAGCCCTACCGGTTTCATTCTGGTAGATCATTTTGTTAATCTAAGGTCAAAAAAACAAAAACTTCTTCAGCTAAACTTTTAATCAATGTCCTCAAAGTGAGACACGACTACGTGGCATTGCAACCCAATTAGTTCATTTGTTTGGGTGTACAAGTGGTTTTTCCTTTTTGTTTGTTTGTTTTTTTAAATCAAAGTCGAAATGAAAAAAGTCTTAAGAGCTCAAAGCAGATGACATCTCAATTCCAATGCAAATCTTAATGTGTCACCATTATTAATCAACTTAGAAATATAAATCAGTTTTCTCCAAAATATTAACATAAAACCTCAAATAAACAGAAATAATCTACACTCAGGGTAAGTGTAGCGGGGTAGTTTATGTTCTGGATAACAGAATGGGTTACGATAAAGAATACAAATGACACAAAAGGAGCACCACCCTGGGTCTTCATGAGCGTTTTTGCCTCTTGGAATGTCGCTGAACGGCCGAGTCCTCATCGCTGCTGGCGGCTTCCTTGTCATACGTTACGGTTCGTGTCGGCCGCCTCAGTCCGGTTCTCCTGGCGTCCCTCTCGTTGTCGCTGTCCTGTTCCCGATAATCCTTCCTGTTTGTCCGCTTGCTCTTTCTCCGAGAGTCATCTTCGTCTCCCTCGCTATCCGATTGGTTTTCGCTTCGTCTGGCGCTCTTCCTGGTCTTCCTCTGGCCTGAGTATTCTTCTTCGTCATCGTCATCATCATCATCTTGTCTGGAACTTGCATGCTTCCCGTTTTGTGTCTCCTCTTCCTCCTCCTCCACCACCATCACGTCGTCGTCTTCCTCAGAAGG